>NC_056458.1:46624466-46759466 GCF_018296145.1 Oncorhynchus tshawytscha | reverse complement strand
CTGGTCCCAGATCTGTTGTCTCCTTCTATAGCCTGTTCCCAGATCTGTTGTCTCCTTCTATAGCCTGGTCCCAGATCTGTTGTCTCCTTCTATAGCCTGGTCCCAGATCTGTTGTCTCCTTCTATAGCCTGGTCCCAGATCTGTTGTCTCCTTCTATAGCCTGGTCCCAGATCTGTTGTCTCCTTCTATAGCCTGGTCCCAGATCTGTTGTGGTCCCAGATCTGTTGTCTCCTATAGCCTGGTAGCCTGGTCCCAGATCTGTTGTCTCCTTCTATAGCCTGGTCCCAGATCTGTTGTCTCCTAGCCTGGTCCCAGATCTGTTGTCTCCTTCTATAGCCTGGTCCCAGATCTGTTGTCTCCTTCTATAGCCTGGTCC
Source organism: Oncorhynchus tshawytscha (assembly GCF_018296145.1). Taxonomy (NCBI): domain Eukaryota; kingdom Metazoa; phylum Chordata; class Actinopteri; order Salmoniformes; family Salmonidae; genus Oncorhynchus; species Oncorhynchus tshawytscha. The sequence continues at coordinate 46,759,090 of NC_056458.1, read as the reverse complement.
CAGATCTGTCCCAGATCTGTTGTCTCCTCCTATAGCCTGGTCCCAGATCTGTTGTCTCCTTCTATAGCCTGGTCCCAGATCTGTTGTCTCCTTCTATAGCCTGGTCCCAGATCTGTTGTCTCCTTCTATAGCCTGGTCCCAGATCTGTTGTCTCCTTCTATAGCCTGGTCCCAGATCTGTTGTCTCCTTCTATAGCCTGGTCCCAGATCTGTTGTCTCCTTCTATAGCCTGTTCCCAGATCTGTTGTCTCCTTCTATAGCCTGGTCCCAGATCTGTTGTCTCCTTCTATAGCCTGGTCCCAGATCTGTTGTCTCCTTCTATAGCCTGGTCCCAGATCTGTTGTCTCCTTTATAGCCTGATCCCAGATCTGTTGTCTCCTTTTATAGCCTGATCCCAGATCTGTTGTCTCCTTCTATAGCCTGGTCCCAGATCTGTTGTCTCCTTCTATAGCCTGGTCCCAGATCTGTTGTCTCCTTTTATAGCCTGATCCCAGATCTGTTGTCTCCTTCTATAGCCTGATCCCAGATCTGTTGTCTCCTTCTATAGCCTGTTCCCAGATCTGTTTGTGCTCTTGCCTACTCCTTGTCACTCATTGGCTCACATCATCATCATGTTCGGCGTGACAATTCCATAAGGAGTTGTGAAGAGAGGGTGGCATGCCAGAGAGCAGAACGAGGCTATTGTAATGCAAGACACTTATGATAGCGTTTAGGGGAATGTTCCCCTCCATGGCCATAAGAGTTATATGCTACACCATATTTGCATCCTCTTACAGTTCACTGAAAACACTTTTTTTTTGCCTCGGGCAAACAGGTTTTCCAGATGCTTACAGTAACAGGTTCACTATGCTCTTTCAGATTTTACCACATGGCTCTCAGTCCTCCTCCCCTCTGTCTCTTGGTTTCTCTCTCAGTCTGTGTGATGTGTAACTTCGTTATAAACCTCAACCAACCTCTTACAATGCTCCCTCCAGGTAAGCTAACGACAATCTGACATCTGTAGCTCATTCATTGGTTTTAATGAGCGGGAGAGACTTCAGTATGAATGAACAGAGTGGCTCCCTGTTTCTACCATTAAAGGCAATTAGTCCTACGAACACAATGACAACAGCAGCATTATAGCATACACCGACACATAGTATTATAGAATGGGTACATAAAAACGGATTATATTTTTTTACTAAGACACGTTATTTCTAGTATCAACAAAGCCTTTTTTAAAACAAACTTCCCAGGGTCACATCTATAAGATGATGTTTTTGTGTGTCAATGCTGTTCTCCCAAAATACTCTGCAGCAGTTTTTATTTTATTTTTTATTTTTTATACATAGAACAGCTGTGTACTTTAAAAAATGACTGCTGTGAAATCGTTAGTGCCAGTCCGGTTGGTGGTCTCAGGAGCCGGGACTTTAAAAGGGGTCTCGTGTCTGCCCAGAGATGGGGCTGAGGTGGTATTCTGCCGGGCTGGGTAGGCTTCTGTCCAGACCACTGGTGTCTCTCTCTCCCTGGCTGTACACACAGCATAAATCAGCTCGGAGGGCACTAGGGTCTCCCAGGCTCATCTCTGCTGTAAACAATCACAAGAATCTGCCCCAAATGTACCTCGCCGAGCCACCCTCACCACATTCCAGCCGGGGTGTCTTATCTTTATTAGTGGAGGATGGGGGAAAAACACAACAGCGACCGACAGTCATGAGGGTGATGCATGAGAGAGATGCTGCTTGAGATTGAATGGGACAGGGAGACAGCCAGGGAGCCACATGAAGCCAAAGAGCATATTTCCCCCTTAACAAGCAGCCATGGAGAGAGACTGTCTGTTTGTGTGCATAACGTTTAATCAATTTGCATTTGGACGTTTCATGTGAGAGATGGATATAAGAGAATACGGTAAACACAGCCCTGAAAGAAAAGAGAAGAAGCGAGGGAACAGTTAGAATAGTTTCCTAGAGTTAGTTATTATGCCATGCTGAGCACATTAGCTTTGAATCATTCTGGGGATATTTGTTTAAAATCTGAAGTCCAGAGTAAGCATTTTGAAGAGGGGGGAAACGGCACCATTGAAAAATCTACATGATGACACAAATAATTCTGAGGAGAATTCATAACACGGTCAAGATGGCTCCTATGACCTATTTTGGATGTTTCCACAGGCACAGCTAGAAACGACAGAGAAAGAGAGAGAGAAGGAGAGAGAGAGAGAGAGAGAGAGAGAGAGAGAAGGAGAGAGAGAGAGAAAAAGAGAGAGAGAGAGAGAAAGAGAGAGAGAGAGAGAGACAGAGAGAGAGAGAGAGAGAGAGAGAGAGGGGGGAGAAAGGGCAGAGAGAACGAGAGACAGAGAGCAAAAGAGAGAGAAAGAGAGGGAGATGGGAGTGGAGGGGTAAAGGCATAAGGTTAAGAGGTCACTGTTGGTGCCAGGGCCCAGGGTCTTTCAGTGCTCCTGTTGGTGCTATAGATGCCCAAGCCTATCCAAGTCTATGAGGAAGCTGATTGCCTTTTTCATGTTAAAAAGTGTTGGCTACAGCGAGCTACAGAAAAATAAGACGAGTATTGTATTTCATATCTGCGTAGTGGACTCTTTAATCAACAGTGTCAGGTTTTCTTTTCAAGAGGCTGTGTCCGCATTGGTTGTTTCATACGAATAGGAGAACTATAATATACAAACAGAGGGTATATTACATGGAATGATTGTAAGTCATTCATTCTTCTTGAGATATGCGGAGATTGAACCTTCCCACTGGGCACAGATATCAAATCAACTTCTATTCCACATTGGTTCAACATAATTTCATTGTAATGACTTGGAAACAATGTTGATTCAACCAGTGTGTGGCTAGGAATTTATTGCCAGAAAGAAAATGAATATAACTTATAACCTTTTGCAAATCACATATTATTATTATATTTTTTTTAAACTAGGCAAATCAGTTAAGAACAAATTCTTATTTACAATGACGGCCTACTACAGCCAAACCCAGACGACGCTGGGCCAATTGTGCGCCGCCATACGGGACTCCCAAGCACAGGCCAGATGTGATGCAGCCTGGATTCGAACCAGGTACTATAGTGACGCCTCTTGCACTGAGTGCCTTAGACCGCTACGCCACTCGAGAGCCCGACGGGTAGAACATGACATGGATTTAATTTGTCTATACCATCAGAAATGATAAACAGTTGCCACGTAACAGAAATCAAAGAACAGCAGGAAAAAAGACATATTCCCCAAAATTATATTTAAGAAGCTAAAGAAAAGGCAGAGGCAACGATTTAAAATGCTGGCAAGATGCAACCCGTTGAATCTAATATAGTCTAATATTAATAGAACAATGTAGACTACATCCAATAATATTTAAAATGTCAAGCACGACAATTCTGGTGCACTCGAAAACAAGTGTTGCCCCCCCCCCCCAAAAAAAGAAAATGACACGGACATAATGATTATTGTTGCAATTTAACAACTGCACAACAGTTATTTGATATGATCCTACATCTTACTGACGCTGAAAAGGCAGCTAGCCGATCATGACTGCATGGCCATTCATAATGGACATATTGTTGTGATTGATTATTTCTCGTGACCGTCGGCATTACCATAGGTGACGTTAAAATATGTAACCAACTGCCCTAATATAAACAGTGGCCTTCCAAGGAGTGCTTTTATGGAATATGTGTGATAAACAGGAACGTGACACCTCTGATTTATTACTATATTTAGATAAGACATGAAGTAAATGGTTTCTAAATAGCGTCAAGGTCATACAATGTAATGGGATAATGTTTTAGGCTGATAGAGATTAGATGGTATGTTAGTATGGGGCTGCAGGCAGCAATGCGGAATTCTACTTGACTGAGCTATGGAGAATGAATATTCCTGAGCCAGAAGAGAGATAACCAGCGCGTTCCTTTCAGCCGCCTCCCTCTCGACTGGCTCTCATGTTAAAGCATCATTGAAGCACGTGATGTTAAAGATCTGTTATTTAGGCCTGTGTATTTGTCCACACGTGTTACACAAAACATTTAAAAATAATAATAATATTCACACACACACACACACACACAGAACCATCATTAATTTCAACCCCAAGACCATAAACATTCATTCAAATTGTGCGTCCATTGCGTTTGAATTGTAAACATTTAGCCAATGAGAAAATTAATACTTTTATTACATTTTAAAATATATATATTAACATTAATGTTTTTGTAGCATACCATACTTAGACTATATGACGTTACTGCATATTCTTACTTGATATACATTTAATTACTTGAACAGTGAATTAAAAATCTAATATCAGAAGCCTCTACAATTAATGGAATATAGGCTAATAAATCATGCATATTTTCCATGTTAACTGCATAGACATTTTAATAATAGCCTCTAATTGAATGTATGTTATTGTGTAAACAAGTAGACTTATTTTGACGAAATAGGCAGCTTCGAAATGTTTATATTTTATTCCCATATAGGACACATATTCCAAATGATCCACGCTGTTGAATGTAGCTTGCTAGATTTACGAAACGATGTTAACATTTCATTATTGAGAGGACACACAAATATTAGGCTACACTTTTTGTTCTACCCCCCTATTCGGGTAAGCTCATCAAGTGTGGTCGTGATTTAAATTATCTTTATAAATTCAGTTTATATGGTTTTTATTTGATTAGGCATTTATACAACTATAACAAAGATTGATTCTACAGTTGTTGGTATGATTATTAACAGTAACAGTTGTTAAAAGCAATGGACGATTTCAACGCAGGGGGTGAAATCAGAGAAAACAATAATTGACCACATTTTAAAGGTTAATTGATAAAACATTTGTTTCCACATGTTCTTATAGGGTTGCCACTGCTCAGTCACACATCTCACAAATGAGAAAACACAGTTTGCGCACTAACCGAGTAGACCATATTATATATTTAGCAAAAAAAAAACAATGTTAAAATGCACCTTTGCATTGTTTTTCTTCTTCTAGGTGTAGGCGTATTACCTACACGTTAATTTTTCATTCCTATCTCTAGCCTACGTTATATTTAATGAACAATTTCCCTTTCTCAGAGTATTTCACATCTCATTGTATTACATATATAGCCTATATTACATAGCCTATGTGCTCACAAAGAAATAAGCTACAACATGCATACAAGGAACTTATTTTCTTCTTCCACAAATGCATGCAATATAGTACCAATGGAATCTATGCTGAACTAAAACACAATATTTTACTAACTGAAGCAATATAGACAAATGATAAATTCTGAGTATGGGGGAAAAACCGTGCGTAAAGGCTGCAGAGAGCTCAGTATGGAATCCGCTGGAGCCTTTTCAACTATAACTAATCGAACTAAACATGAAAACTGTACTCTTCTTCGGGTTGAAAGGGGAACAGGCCGTGCAAATTATGTATTGGTTTGCATACGTTCTCATACCGGTTTTGGTTGTGGCACCATGGCGCATGTTATTGTAAACCTCGCTGACTGCTCTGCTCTCCCACACTCTCCACCCCAACCTGTGGCCATCTCACCTCATTGGCTGACTGGTCGTTCTGTTGTTTTCGAAACCATATAAACCTGAGGCCCCGCGCCTTCAGCAGGGTCAAATTTCTTGCGCAAATGAGAGCAATCCCACGAAAAAGGAGTGCTCTCCAGATTGTCAAAACCTGTCTGGATTATACTACTTCACTTTACACGTAATTGTTCTACCCTATCAGAATGACAACGACGGGGTTTCAACAAAATTGACACTTTTTTTTAAGGAGAAACGTTTATAAACGTTTGTTGCTTGTCTTATGTGTTTGTATTTGTTATAGTGAAGGTCTTCCTATGTCGATTTGGAGCATCATTCGCTAATGTCACTTTCCCCTGATCACTATAGCATTGGTCAGTGACGAGTGTTACCAACCTCAAGACTCCAAAAGACCTGCTGGGACCTGAGGAGATTTTGTTTTTGATCTATTTTCCAAAATGAACCTTATTGGGAGCTACCAGCATCATCATCTGATGCACGAGACCTTTCCATTCGTCCAGAGGTGCCATCAAGATAACCCGTACTTCCAAAGCTGGGTGGTGAACCACGGCGAAGTCCCTCCTGATTTCCAGATCCAGTCTCCGTACTCCACGGAGTTTGGGGCTCAGGGTCCGGCTCACGACAGCCAGCTGGACGCTCCCTCAGCGCGCACTGGGAAGAGGAGAGCCTCGGGGCCGAAGAAGGAGCGGAGGAGGACGGAGAGCATCAACACTGCGTTCGCCGAACTGAGAGAATGTATACCAAACGTACCCGCAGACACGAAACTGTCCAAAATTAAAACATTACGACTAGCAACAAGTTATATTGCCTACCTAATGGACGTGCTGGCTAAAGACACTGGAGAGACCGAGGGATTCAATGCCGAAATCAAGAAATATGATAACAGAGATTTGAAACGGAAACGGGAAACGGTAGGCTATGTGTTATAAATTGTATATTATTCTAACTTTGTAGGCCTAAAAAGTATTTGTTGGAATTTACATTCTGCCATCAACCTAAATTATTTTCATCGTTATTGAGTGTATTTAATGCGTAAGTAGGGAATATGCGCCGTCGTGATTGTGGTTTTAACTGTTGAAACAAAGTTGAGGCCATAATATTGTAATTCATGTATAGGTCTATTCAATTAACGTTAAAATCATTTGCTTAACCACATTTGTTGACAATTTAAAGCGAAAATATTTCACAGTTAAGAACAATTAAATTTATTTTAGAATCGCATATCAGAGTTACATTTTTTTTTTTTCTCAATTGAACAAGCCTGAGAAGGCCTTTAAAGATTCACAGTAGAGCATTGTGATCCTGCTAGCCTGGTTGTTACATGGTACATGTAGGTTAATAGGTGTTTATTTCATTCAGACCATGTCCATATACGTTTAGTTAAAAGTCAGTCAGCAATACAACTGCATAATGCTATGCTATATCAATATTCTGATCCCCTTTGTATTTTCTTTCACAGAACGAGGACCTACAAGAGTCATTAGGAAACGAGAAAAAGTTCAAAGGGCGGACAGGTTGGCCTCAGCAAGTCTGGGCTTTGGAATTGAACCAGTGACTGTTCTGACGTCACTGAGCAGAGCAAGCAGCAGAAACCCACGCAGACTCCGTATTCAAGCACTTCGCTGCCAGGAATACAACCACTTATATACACATCTATAGGCCTTCTACGTGCAATGTTCAAATTCAAACACGGTAGACTTGGTGAAATGCAATATTATGCAAATGATTCAAAAAAACTGCCTGGACACCTTTTCTTTGTCATTTGTATTCTTTGATAGAATATAAATGAAAGTTAGGCTATATAGCTTAGAATAAATATGTTTGGTTGTGGATAGGCCACATTACTGAACGGAGAGACTGACACGGTGGTATATGTGCGGTGTTTCTTTATTCTTTAACGCGGCAATCAATGTTCAGCACTGTTTTTTTTATGCTATGCATTGTCTTGTTATAATAGTGTCGACTTGTCGTGTTGTCTTGTTAATATTTTTTGGGAATCTACCTCAAATTAATGTAACTGTCCCTTTGAAATAGAAAACAATTACGTTTAGAAGTGCAGGACAAATATCTGTTAAAAAAAAATGGAACGTAATTCCAAAGGACACAGGTGGTTAATTATTAGACTGTATATTTGAATCTGACGAAATTGTTGTCTTTGTGTGAATTGGATGTAAAATTATATTAATAGATTACTTAATAAATGAATTACATAATTAATCACAACATCGTTGTAAAACGGCAATGAAATCATTCAGTGCTTGAAAAATAACGATTAGGTATAGGTCTTGATATGCATATCCCTAGGCTACTATTTATTAATTTCTAAGAGTACATTTTTTTATGTATTGATATCAATCACGAGACACATCCGGGTAATGGTACAGTTTGGTAAAACATTTTAGGTTACAAATGTAACAATTTAATCATAGCATGTGTGAAAAAAATAAAATAAAATAAAAGGTTGTGGAAGACCATAAGAAGCACATCCCCTCTCTCCCACTATCCCAGGTCCCCATACAGCTGGGCCCTCGAGGATACATTTTCTTATTTTGTTTCTTCAATCTTTTGTTTTATGGTAATGTGCTAGATAACATAAGGGTTTGAGGTGCAGTGGTTTAAAATATGAAAACACATGCTTCAGGATGCTGGGTCCGAAGTACAATAAATAATCAGTGGAATATATCTCTAGTCATAATTGATATAGGCGAGGGAAGTCATATGCCAGTCGTGATGGCAGTTATAGGCAATTTTCTTGGGTATGAGTTAAAACATTTGATTGGCTCTATACGATATTTACCATATTCATAAAGTCATTATAGATCAATATAGGTCTATAGTAATTCAGTTAAAAATGTAGACGAAAAACGACTATTTGGTTACATTCAATTTACGGTGATTACGTTCCATTTTGTCGGGACAGACGCACGCTGTTTCGCCCGGAACCAATAAAACCGTCTTTCGATTGACTTATCAGCCCACAAGATAAACTCGTCCCATCAATCAATCAATTTCAAAGCATAGCCTATACCAGGGTTTCCCTAAATTAGATCCCGGGGCCACGTTTTGGTTGTTGCCCTAGCAGCTGATTCGAGCATGACCGAGTTTGTGAAACCCTGGCCTATTTTAGTACAGAATAATCAAATTAAGAGATAAGATTAGGCTATTATTTCAATGATGCAAAAAAACATATATGCTTGAACAAAGATTTGCTTATAGATCCATCAGCAACTAGTGCTTAATATTAGGTCAGCATAATATTGGTTTGGACGTCTATATTTGCCTATGCATATACAGTGTTTTCAGGAAGTATTCATAGGCCTCGACTTATTCCACATTTTGTTGTGTTACAGCCTGAATTCAAAATGTAAATAAAACATTCTCATCCATCTACACACAATATCCCATCATGGTAAAGTGAAAGTAGTAGCACCTTGGGCAGCGATTACAGCGGAGTCTTTCTGGGTAAACATCTAAGAGCTTTCCACACCTGGATTGTACAACATTTGCCCATTATTCTTTCCTAAATTCTTCAAGCTCTGTCTGTCAAATTGGTTGTTGATCATTGCTAGGCAACCATTTTCAGGTCTTGTCATAGATTTAACTCGGCCACAATGTCTCCTTGGTAAGCAACGCCAGTGTAGATTTGGCCTTGTGTTTTAGGTTATTGTGCTGCTGAAAGGTGAATTCATCTCCCAGTGTCTGTTAGAAAGCAGACTGAATCAGGTTTCCCTTTAGGATTTTGCCTGTGCTTAGCTCCATTAGGTTAATATTTTTTATCCTGAAAAACTCCCCAGTCATTAACGATTACAAGTATACACATAACATGATGCAGTCACCACTGCTGCAGCCACCAAACTATGCTTGAAAATATGAGGAATGGTACTCAGTAATGTGTTGTATTGGATTTGCCCCAAACATAACACTTTGTATTCAGGACAAAAACGTAATTGCTTTGCCACATTTTTTGAAGTATTACTTTAGTGCCTTGTTGCAAACAGGATGAACGTTTTGGAATATTTTTTATTCTGTACAGGATTCCTTTTCACTCTATCAAATAGGTTAATATTGTAGAGTAACTACAATGTTGTTGATCCATCCTCAGGGATATTCAGTGTCTGATTTATTTTTACCAATCTACCAATAGGTGCCTGTCTTTGCGAGGCATTGGAAATCCATGCTGGTCTTTGTGGTTGGAATTCACTGCTCGACTGAGAGGTCTTACAGAAAATTGTATGTGTGGGGTACAGAGATGAGGTAGTCATTGACAAATCATATTGAACACTGCTATTGCGCACAGAGTGAGTCCATGCAACTTATATGTCTTGTTAAGCTTAAGCAAATCTTTACTCCTGGGCTTATATAGGCTTGACATAGCAAAGGGGTTGAATACTTATTGACTCAAGACAATTCAGCTTTTCATTTATGGGATATTGTGTAGGCAAGCGACAAAAACCCCTCAATTTAGGTAGTTTGAATAGGGTTCATTGCTCTCAAGTTGAGACTTTCTACATTGTGCCTGTGTTAGTACAGCAACTACGTTTACTTTTGAAATAATATATATATAGTAACAATTATGCATTTTCCACCCCAATGAACACAACTTCAATTAATTGCTTAAAATGAGTCTTAAAAGCTGAAAACATGAAAATGACCAAACATCTAAACTGTTGAAATATTTAGTTCCCAACAGACACAACTTTACATAAAAATCTTACAATCAAGGATGAATTAAAACTACTGTTCTTACTTTTTTTTGTGAAAAAAAAAAAACAAGACAAAATAGCTATACGGGATCCTTGGGACGTTCCTACGGTTATAGGTTCTGGCACGTCCCTACCGTAAACCTTAAACCCAAGCCATAACCTTTTTATGGCTAGGGGTTAAGGTTTACGGTAGGGACGTCCCAGGGAACACCGGATAGCACTAGCCATAGGTTATACAGGCTATATATGTCCCGTCTAACCTATTCCTCCAGCAAATAGTTGCATCTGTACACATGGATGGTCTCAACCGGCAAAGTTCATTGCTCATCAACGAATCATGTACAGGACATTTTTATTGGGGGGGCACACGTGTCATTCTCTTATTGCATAGCCTACGAAATGTCACATGTAGGAAACACGTCAGGTTTCAGCCCTGCTACCTTCATGTAGGAGTAGGTCTAGCGTTGTTTCTGCCGTTCAACCACTGGAGCCCAACAGAATGCTACTGACATCTACCGGTAGATCGAGTAACTACAGAGAGAAGGTGGAGGAAAATGCATGCGATAGAGGCATGCGGGAGAGGCTAATGCATGCGATAGAGACATGCGGGAGAGGCTAATGCATGCGACAGAGGCGAGGAAGAGGTGCACTGTAAATCTGCAACACTAGTGATAGGGCTGCATGACAACTCCACTGTCGGTGGTTGAAAAAGCATGGAAGGAGAGCAGTTTGTCCCTTACTAATTCTATCCAGCTACTATAAAATCACAAAAAGAGAGTGACTACCCCACAGCAAATAAAAAAAGACAAGTCATTATCTATGTACAATACGTTTATTAAAAGCAATACGCAGCCATATTTAAATACACGTATTATCTATTACAACAGTTAGGTTAACGCAGCACAGCCATTACAGTATTAACGCAGCACAGCCAATATGTTTAAGAGGGGAAATCTATATGGTGCTAACAAGGCTACAAGCGACAAAAAAAGAAAAAAAAAGCCATCGATACTTCAGCAATGACACACCAGACATGCCTAACTGATGGTGTAACATGGAACGCAGCAGACATGACTTATTTCTTGGGACTTATAAATAAGGACAGGGAAAATTGGAAACAAATCAATACTAAAAAGACATACCATCATCTGTGGAGAGACCACTGACTCAAACAAACCAGTGAACATACAGTGGTGTTGAAGTGAAGAAACTCATTAATTAGCGACACAGAGGAAGCAAAAAAAAAAAAAAAAACCTCCCATCTTCCTTTAGTGACTATAGTTGGTACTGTGATCCACTAGACAACACATTATTTCAACACTGTGCCAGGAAAGGAAATGGACTTGACAAGTCCAGGGTGACATGATTCCTCAGAAATACATTCCAATAGAATAGAACTAACATATTATAAACACTAGAGCAAAAGTACAGACAGTGCTCATTGTGCACTGTGAAAGCAATTTAGATGGTTCAAACACAGTTCACTGCTCTCCAAAGTTGAGACGTTCTATATTGTGCCAGTGTTAGCAGAGCAACAACGTTTGCTTTGGAAATAATATATTGTGGTAATAAGGCATTTCCCACTCTAATGAACACAGCTTCAATTAATTGCTTAAAATTAGTCTCAAATGCTGAAAGCATGATACATGACAAAAATCTAAAACAACTGTTGAAATAGTTACTCCCATCAGAAACACAACTTCACACAGAAATATTACAATCAAGGATGAACTAAAGTACTGTTCTTATATTTATCACAAAAAAGGTAGTGGGTAAAGAAAAACAAACAAAAATATATTAAAAAAATATTTGAAAATAACTTGTTTTTAACTGAAACACCACTTCAGTCTGTGTGTGTTTCAGTGTAGAAGATAGAGGAGAGGGAAACGTCTGAGTGTGTTTCAGTGTAGAGGAGAGGGAAAAGTCTGAGTGTGTTTCAGTGTAGAAGATAGAGGAGAGGGGAAAGTCTGAGTGTGTTTCAGTGTAGAGGATAGAGGAGAGGGAAAAGTCTGAGTGAGAGAAACAAAAACAATTGAAAAGGGTCTGCCAAAATGCTACATCATTCAACTTCCTCAGTCTTCACATGCATGTCACACCACCGGATAACAGAATGAGTACTAGCTGGACAACAGGAAAATGTACAATGCTTATTAAAACCTTTTTAAATGATCTTTTCATTCACAAAATGCACCCTGTCCAGTTTATTGATATCTTAAGTTTGCACACTCTGGTTTGGCACAAACCATTTTTCTTCTTCAAAAGTTGTTAACAGTCAACGCAAAAACAAAACAAAACAAACCCCCAAAACAAACATCTTTAAGGCAGTTATCTTACATTGCATTCCACCTTTTTGTTGATTTCTTCATATTCTGTGCATTTTGTACATATCAGCATATTCACATTACAGCATTACATTACCCTGCAGAGTCTCAACAACTGTCTTAAGATCAGTTCTGGCTGCCTGTCGGAAAACGCCTTGTTATCAAACACACGTGTCCATGTCCAAGTCTTGGTATGGGAAGTTAAATCGGTGGCCTTTACTCCAGCTGTTTGCTACCGTCTGACTTCTGGTCCAGTCGGCTTTTGGTGCTCTTCACCATATAAATAAAATAGGTCAGAGTCTCCTTCTCGTTCACCGGGATATTCCGGAAGTGACGACTGACAGTCTGAAAACAAACAACATTGGAGGACAAAATCATTTAGTTGTCACAGAGAGGAGAACAACGTTTTAGATTTTAAAAAATCACTAAAGTTATCATAGAGGAGAACAACGTTCTAGATTTTAAAAAATCACTAAGTTATCATAGAGGAGAACAACGTTCTAGATTTAAAAATCACTAAGTTATCATAGAGGAGAACAACGTTCTAGATTTAAAAATCACTAAGTCATCATAGAGGAGAACAAAGTTCTAGATTTAAAAATCACTAAGTTATCATAGAGGAGAACAACGTTCTAGATAAAAAAAAAATCACTAAGTTATCATAGAGGAGAACAACGTTCTAGATTTAAAAATCACTAAAGTTATCATAGAGGAGAACAACGTTCTAGATTTAAAAATCACTAAGTTATCATAGAGGAGAACAACATTCTAGATTTAAAAATCACTAAAGTTATCATAGAGGAGAACAACGTTCTAGATTTAAAAATCACTAAAGTTATCACAGAGGAGAACAACGTTCTAGATTTTAAAAAATCACTAAGTTATCATAGAGGAGAACAACGTTCTAGATTTAAAAATCACTAAGTTATCATAGAGGAGAACAACGTTCTAGATTTAAAAATCACTAAGTCATCATAGAGGAGAACAAAGTTCTAGATTTAAAAATCACTAAGTTATCATAGAGGAGAACAACGTTCTAGATAAAAAAAATCACTAAAGTTATCATAGAGGAGAACAACATTCTAGATTTAAAAATCACAAAGTTATCACAGAGGAGAACAACGTTCTAGATTTAAAAATCACTAAGTTATCATAGAGGAGAACAACATTCTAGATTTAAAAAATCACTAAAGTTATCATAGAGGAGAACAACGTTCTAGATTTAAAAATCACTAAAGTTATCACAGAGGAGAACAACGTTCTAGATTTAAAAATCACTAAGTTATCATAGAGGAGAACAACGTTCTAGATTTAAAAATCACTAAGTTATCATAGAGGAGAACAACATTCTAGATTTTAAAAAATCACTAAGTTATCATAGAGGAGAACAACGTTCTAGATTTAAAAATCACTAAGTTATCATAGAGGAGAACAACGTTCTAGATTTAAAAATCACTAAGTCATCATAGAGGAGAACAACGTTCTAGATAAAAAAATCACAAAGTTATCACAGAGGAGAACAACGTTCTAGATTTAAAAATCACTAAAGTTATCATAGAGGAGAACAACGTTCTAGATTTAAAAATCACTAAGTTATCACAGAGGAGAACAACGTTCTAGATTTAAAAATCACTAAGTTATCATAGAGGAGAACAACGTTCTAGATTTTAAAATCACTAAAGTTATCATAGAGGAGAACAACGTTCTAGATTTAAAAATCACAGTTATCACAGAGGAGAACAACGTTCTAGATTTAAAAATCACTAAGTCATCATAGAGGAGAACAACATTCTAGATTTAAATGGTTCATTTATCACAGAGGAGAAAAAGGTTCTATATTTCAGAGAGTACATCAGAGAGAAAGGTTCTATATTTCAGAGAGTACATCAGAGAGAAAGAGGAGGTCAGTGTAATCCCTCTATTGATTGAGCATCCAGTTTATTTCTGCCCACTTTAATAAAAAAAAATAAAAAAATCTGGCAAAGATTAGTGGCATTGAATATAGAATGTTATATTTAAAAGAAGGAGGCAAGACCAACAAAGACGAAGTGAGATCACCAGTCTGGTTAACCACAAAGTGACAAAAACATTGAGTCCCCCCATACTGTCAAGGATTAGAACCCCATGTATAAAGAGATGTGTTTCTAGGAGACATTCAATCCCCTTCTAAACCCAAAACACAGAGATCATTTTGAATTTAAAATAACAAGTGCGAGGGGAAATAAACATCCTCTGTGTAGTTTCACCCAGCTCCATTCAGGCTGACAGTTCCACTCAATGTGGGCGGCACATGGAGAGCTGTAATTGGTTGGACCTGTTGGCGTCCACTTTATTAATGATGTGACAGGCTCATTAATGGAGGTCTGGGCCTCTCTACAGCCTGGGGAAACATTCAACTTACAGGGCAGTTTCATTTATTTCAGCCAGCTCCCGCAACGACCCCTCCCCTCCCCCCTCCCCCTGCATCACCGGGTCGGGCTGGAAACATCATAGAGGAGTATTTGTAAGGACAGGAGTCGTGCCAGCTGCAAGATTACATGTCGATTTCACAAATTCTCCTAACAATCCGTCTATGTCCAATTAGTGTGTAATTGGTCTCCCACACCACATACATCATGGTAAATAATAACCATATTTATATTATGGGCCACGGGTTCCATTGGATGGGCTGGGCACACCTACTGAGGGTGAGGGTACCCCTTTACAGGAAAATCACAAAGAATAATTATCCTAGCGAAACCCCAAGACAGAAGTTAGCTCTAACAGAGTTAAGTCCTTCCGAGACAGTTTACCGAGTTCTTTGGATGGGACACTAGCTAACAATCGTTTATATATATATATATATATATATATTACAGAGCTGCATTGTTGTACGCAAAAAAAATGAACGCAAATGTTGAAATCTGTGACGTAACATTTTTAAAGTCCATCTACTGTCATTGTGGCAATAAACATTGCACTGTAATGTCCTATGGATATATTAACACCAAGCAGTCCAAGCCCAAATTAGGTTGGAAAAAGCTTATTTGGACATGGAATGGGAGTGACACGAGTAGTTTCAACACCCGTGGGTTTAACTGGCGCTTATCCAATTAGGTGTTCCATTCTACCAGCCAGCAACTCTTTGGCCAGCACGGAGCAGCTGTTAAACTGAACTGGTTTGGCAAGTTGCAGTTTGTTTTAGCCTGCTGGGAGACTTGGTAGGTAGTAGTCCAGTATTACAAAGTACATCTAGATTGCAAAATATCAATACACCATATAGGACAATACATGAATACATTCATCAAAGTTAAAAAAAAATAAGAAAAAAGTGCCTGATGCTTGTCTTTGGCTGGAAAATGTTGTTAGATACCCCACTGGTGGGTACACTGTTACCGGTCTATAACATCTTACATACACAGTACTGCTGTAGGCTTACTAGTTGACCTTGATGTAAGACAGGCACTTGTATTTCTTACTAAGCACTAATTTCTCTAACAGTCGTTTATTTTGAGAAAAGTTTTATTTGACTGTGATACGTGGTTGTCTTTAGCTACCTACCTTACTTGAATGCACTGAGTCTTTCTGAATCAGATAGTGAACTTAACGCCATTTTAAATGTAGGCCTACCTCAGCCAGTTGGGCCTTGTTTAAGCCAGGTCTGGTTTGCAGCTTGTAGTGTCTCTTGTAGCGTCTCAGCGTGTTCACCTGAAGCTGGAAGAGATCCACCTAACATCACAGAAACAGACCATGAGGAAAGACTGGTGTGTTATCCATCAAGGATGTAATATCTTTAAGCACCTTTTACTGTTCTCTATCAATTACATTTCACACAAAAAAATGCTAAAAGAGATTTCACACAGTTAGGACTTTTTCATCAATAGCCATCTTATGTTGTCTTTCATATCTATTCAACTTGCTGGTATTTTTCTTCAACAAGGATGTTTCCTATTGAGAAGCAATGTTGTGTTTTAGAGTAAGACGGTTAAAGGGAAGACAATGGGGCTGTTACCTCTGGAACTTCCACGTCATGGTCCGGAGACTCCCCTCCGTCGTCGCTCGTCTTCCTCTTCCTCTTGTTACGGACACTCTGGATAAAGTTTTTGTGGAAGTCGCATATGTAGAGATGTCGAACCTAAAATAAAAACAGATATAGAGTACCAGTCAAAAGTTTGGACACACATTCCAGGGTATTTCTTTATATTTAAAAAAAACAAAACTATTTTCTACATTGTAGAATAATAGTGAAGACATCACAACTATGAAATATCACATATGGAATCATGTAGTAGCCAAAAAAGTGTTAAACAAATCAAATTGTATTTTATATTTGAGATTCTTCAAAGTAGCCACCCTTTGCCTTGATGACGGCTTTGCACACTCTTGGCATTCTATCAACCAGCTTCAATTAATAGGTGTGCCTTGTAAAAAGTTAATTTGTGGAATTTCTTTCCTTCTTAATGTGTTTGAGCCAATCAGTTGTGTTGTGACTAGGTAGGGGTGGTATACAGGAGATAGCCCTATTTGGTAAAAGACCAAGTCCATATTATGGCAAGAGCAGCTCAAATAATCAAAGAGAAACGACCGTCCACACCTAACCAGCATGGCTACCACAGCATTATGCAGCGATACGCCATCCCATCTAGTTTGCGCTTAGAAAGACTATCATTTGTTTTTCAACAGGACACTGACTCAAAACACACTTCCAGGCTGTGTAAGGGCTATTTGACCAAGGAGAGAGAGATGGAGCGCTGCATCAGATGACCTGGCCTCCACAATCACCCGACCTCAACTCAATTGAGATGGTTTGGGATGAGTTGGACAGCAGAGTGAAGAAAAAGCAGCCAACAAGTGCTCAGCATGTGGGAACTCCTTCAAGACTGTAGGAAAAGCATTCCAAGTGACTACCTCATGAAGCTGGTTGAGAGAATGCAAAGCTGTCATCAAGGCAAAGGGTGGCTACTTTGAAGAATCTCAAATATATACATTTTTTGTTTAACACTTTTTTGGTTACTACATGATTCCATGTGTTACTTCACAGTTTTGATGTAGAAAATAGTAAAATGAAAGAAAAACCTTTGAATGAGTACATGCATGTGTCCAAACTTTGACTGGTACTGTATAATTATGATGATGCACAAGTGGAAAAAACAATCCAAATTTCACCAGATAATTCTCCTTTTGGGTGTGACAGATGTGACACTATTTCAATTTATTTATTTAATCTTTATTTAACTAGGCTGTTGTAGGCAGTTAAGAACACATTCTTATTTACAATGACGGCCTACCGGGGAACAGTGGGTTAACTGCTTTGTTCAGGGGCTGAACGACAGATTCAGCTTCAGGGATCGGATCTAGCCCAAAGCTCTAACCACTAGGCTACCTGCCGCCCCTACACTCTAACCACTAGGCTACCTGCCGCCTCAATGTGCTATTCAACTAGGCCAGTTTAACTCCTCATAACGTAGGTTTCCACATCATTTTGTATTTAGCTTGTGTTCTTGACAAAAGATTATTTGGGAAAGCAAAGGGAATAATTATTTATATTTGAGTTAGCCTAACCAAGTGTGGTAGCTCTGGTAATATTGTGTTGGGAGTGCCACAGGAAGAGGAAGCCAAAATTCTGGCCTTATGTAGCCTAGTGGTTAGAGTGTAGGGGCGGCAGGTAGCCTAGTGGTTAGAGTGTAGGGGCGGCAGGGTAGCCTAGTGGTTAGAGTGTAGGGGTGGTAGGTAGCCTAGTGGTTAGAGTGTAGGGGTGGGGTAGCCTAGTGGTTAGAGTGTAGGGGCGGTAGGTAGCCTATGTAGCCTAGTGGTTAGCCTAGTGGCCTTATGTAGCCTAGTGGTTAGAGTGTAGGGGCGGTAGGTAGCCTAGTGGTTAGAGTGTAGGGGCGGCAGGGTAGCCTAGTGGTTAGAGTGTAGGGGTGGTAGGTAGCCTAGTGGTTAGAGTGTAGGGGCGGCAGGGTAGCCTAGTGGTTAGAGTGTAGGGGTGGTAGGTAGCCTAGTGGTTAGAGTGTAGGGGCGGTAGGTAGCCTATGTAGCCTAGTGGTTAGCCTAGTGGTGTAGCCTAGTGGTTAGAGTGTAGTAGGGCCTGTAGGGGTGGTAGGTAGCCTAGTGGTTAGAGTGGTTAGAGTGGTAGAGTGTAGGGGTGGTAGGTAGCCTAGTGGTTAGGGGAGTGTAGTAGTGGTTAGCCTAGTGGGGTAGCCTAGTGGTTAGAGTGTAGGGGGCCTAGTGGTTAGGTAGCCTAGTGGTTAGAGTGTAGAGTGGGCGGTAGGTAGCCTAGTGGTTAGAGTGTAGGGGTGGTAGGGCTAGTGGCAGCCTATGTAGCCTAGTGGGCCTAGTGGTAGCCTAGTGGTTGGTTAGAGTGGTTAGGGGTGGTAGGTAGCCTAGTGGTTAGAGTGTAGGGGCGGTAGGTAGCCTAGTGGTTAGATGTAGCCTAGTGGTTAGCCTAGTGGCCTTATGTAGCCTAGTGGTTAGAGTGTAGGGGTTAGCCTAGTGGCCTTATGTAGCCTAGTGGTTAGAGTGTAGGGGCGAGTAGGGTAGCCTAGTGGTTAGAGTGTAGGGGTGGTAGGTAGCCTAGTGGTTAGAGTGTAGAGGCGGTAGGTAGCCTAGTGGTTAGAGTGGTTAGAGTGGGGCGTAGCCAGGGTAGCCTAGTGGTTAGAGTGTAGGGCCTAGTGGTGTGTAGGGTAGCCTAGTGGTTAGAGTGTAGTGGTTAGAGTGTAGGGGCGGTAGGTAGCCTATGTAGCCTAGTGGTTAGCCTAGTGGCCTTATGTAGCCTAGTGGTTAGAGTGTAGGGGCGGTAGGTAGCCTATGTAGCCTAGTGGTTAGCCTAGTGGCCTTATGTAGCCTAGTGGTTAGAGTGTTAGGCCAGTAACAGAAAGGTTGCTAGATCAAATCCCCAAGCTGACAAGGTAAACATCTATTGTTCTGCCCCTGAACAAGGCCATCATTGTAAATAACAAATTGTTCTTAACTGACTTGCCAAGTTAAATAAAAATAAATGAGCAGGTTTTCCTATACTCAACCATTGTGCATAAAATCATCTAAGAGAAATGACCATGGATCACCACTTGGGGACCTTTCATCTTATATTAGTAGTTTGGGAGCAAGAATCCACACCCCTGACCAGAACACAGCAACGTGTAGTTTTCCAGATAGCAAAGCCGCAATTTTACATTTCAAGTTCAATTGGGGCGGTGGTTGCGAAACGCCTTATAGCATTGAGTGCTGAAAGACAAGAGTTCTATCTGTCGGTGGCGGATACATTGTATACATTTCACAGCTGGATTTGACAGACAACTATACACTAGGGAGTTTATTTTCTTCTCCTTCTTCATCACATTTGCTTGTAGCCAAATAGAACTGCCTCGTAACTTTTGTGTCCCCCCCCAGGACAACCTATAGCTTCCTTAGTAACAGCCATTTTAGGGAGTGGAGGCGTGGAAAAGACTGTCTACGCAGGGTGAAACTGCCAGCCAAAGCTCGGATTGGAGGTGGGGGGAGAAACCCTTTCTTGTTTGCTGTCCCACTGGCTGCTACTCCAAATGAAACCATAAGCAGTCAGAGAGAAGTCCACCATTTTCCGTGATACATAATTATGGCGCAGAACAAACCTTATAATAAAAGAGTGAGGTTGAATTTGACAAGCTTGCTCGATTACCAAGTGCTTGGTTTGCTTAACCAGTTGGTAGAAGGGGATGTCTATGGGGACGAACTACATAGTCTCAAATGGTTGAGACAACGAACGTTAGTTAGCAATAAAACACTTACGCTTTTGTCGATGTCCAGTTTGAGTTTTTTCTGCGATATGCTTTTTTGGATCCGTTTGCTGAAGGAGGCGTTTCCAGCTGATCGTCCGCAGCGCTCACCGTCCTCAATCAAACAACAAGTCTGACCGTAAAACGGCGGCGCTGGGGGACCGTCGTGGCTGTCTTCTTCAGTGCTGAACCCGTTCATGATTATTGGGTTTGGGGATGTTTTTTTGTTGTAAAAAACCCACTGAGAAGGTTATTTTCTCCTCCCAAAATGTCCCCCCCCCCTCCTCCTTTTTTAAATATTTTTTTTATACAGACAAGCGTGAACTAGAAAGCTGTTTTTCTCAAATTAAACAAAATGCGGAAAAACAATTAAAATGACACTTTAAACGAGATTCCTGATCAAACTAGAAACTGTATATAGATTTTAAAAAATAAAAATAATCCATACCACAATTACAGGCTAGAATGTCAAGACAGGACCACAAGGTGGCTTTGCTATCAAAGCTAGCTGTGCTAGCGAACAAATTCCTGAGCCGACAAAAACGGTGATGTCGATTTTGTACAACGTGCAACCTTTACTTTTCGGTCATTCGTACATGCGGCACCAATCGGTTAACACATATCAAACTAAATCGGAACACAAAAGTCGTTTTTAAACTGATTAAACAACTTTGAAGTAATCACATATTTCAGACTTCACCTTAAAATAATAGTCGCGGTATTCTTTCAGAAGAGCCTTGTACAATGAACATGCCTTGTTCCTGCAGCGGAAGTTCTTCCTGGATCACTATTGGTTGTTTTCTAATAGAGGCGGAATTAACGTGTTTAGATTGCTCTTCGGTTGGTTCAAAAACAACGTCAATCATTCAGATGTTACTTCCTGGATCAGGACGCGTATTTGTTTAGTATGAAAAGACGAGTCTGACACCTCCACTGTGTTCATGAGTACTCTTCTTATTGAAAAACAGACATACGGGATTTTAGTGTGCAACCTACTGATAAATCATGTACTCTGATAACACTGTTGACGCAAGTCTCCTTTCGAATATGATTTCACAACGCATTCGTTTGGACATTTCCAACGCAGAAGTCATTTTGTTACATCTGATGACTGGAAAATAAAAAAAAATAACTTGCTCAGCCAGTGCTGGTCTCCAAAATAATCTTACGGCATTAGAACCACTGGTTCCTATGATTCTAACGATGCTTTTAGCTTTGGGATTCTTTTGGAAACCGGGCCCGGGATAGTTCCTTATTTATAAATTATACTAGCTTCTAAAAATGTATAAAAATAGATTCATAAGATAAAATTGGTATTTTTTTTTTTTTTTTTTAAAGTGACGAACACTCAAATCCAATAGTGCTGCAAATAAAATGGTTTGAGATCACAAATATGTCTGGAACAATGCGAAAGATGCATTCAATGCTTAAACATTGTGAATCTTTAAAGGAGACAAACGTCAACGTCACTATTTAAATGGTCAGCACCCAATCTGTGAGGGTAAACTCGTCATATCACGCCATCTCCTGGTGTCTTTATGAACATAGCACGAGCTGGTTGCCATGTCAGAAGAAAAAAAAAAGAAGTCAAACAGCACAAACAACTTTCTAATGCATATTAATAAATATTCTTTATTTTGTCAATTTTACACATTGCACCCTTTACATCACATCCAACCCCTGTTATAAATGGATGTTTTACTGTAAAATCTATTCAGATTATATAATTTCTGTACACATTTATTGGTACAACTTTTCCCACTAAAATGAAGCATCACAGAGGAAGAGACACGAGAAAAAAAATGGAAAATGCAAAAAACAAAAAAATAAGACTACCTAACATCTAAACCCTAATGTCACAGCTTGCAAGCTTAATTATCAGATCCACTGTGCTCTAAACCAACAGCCCTACAAAATGAGACCAGAAAAGAAACTGGGTTTGGTCAGGGTGGGACGGACGACAACAAGGACGGTGTGACAAGATGAACAGGTAGAGGTGACAGAAGATGAACAAAGGTGGGAAAATAGGAACCACATGTACTTCAAACCAAAGGGGGGTGGGGGCTCATTGAACAAGACACTAAAATGTACTACTGAATTCTTTCTCCTTTAAAAGGCGGTGTGAGCAGAGGGGTGGTAATCACCATGTGTGTTGTCCCAGTAACAAGATATCATGACAGTAGAGTAGTGCAACAGGAGCTAATTCATTAATTGACGCTGGTGGTGGCAGCAGCAAACCAATCTGCACCTCCGTGGCAGTACTTGGTGAATTTATCTTTCAGCCGCTGTCGGTACTGGTCACGGTTGTTGTAGAAGGACTTGTTGTTGTCCACAAAGGACTGGATCTCATCCTGCGTGAGGCAGTTCTCTTCATCGGAAGTCACTTCAGAGTCATCCTGTTTTCAGTACAAAAAAACCACAACACAAAAAAGCACTGATCAAATGGACCTTTCAAAACACACATTGAATAAATGCTTCACATCCTACCAACTCACACGGAACTCAAAACTAGTACAAATAATGATGTCAACACTGAAGTGACCATCCCAACTTTTGAAAAAAAAAAAAAAAAAAAAAAAAAAGTCACTGACCAGCAGTTCCATGAGACTCTTGGCACTGGTATCCTCCAGATAATGGCTGATCTTCTTTCGATGTTCTGCACGTGGTAACTGCGGTGGGATACTAGAAAAGATGTCGAGGCACAACTGGGCACACGTCTCTTTGGTTCTGCACACGGGTGACGTTGCAGCGGTGTTTTGCCCTTTCCTGTTCTCTTCCATAACACAAACCTCAGCATTTGGACCCTGGTTGAGAAAGACAAAAGTTTCTTTTTAATAGTTTTACCTGAGAAGCAATGAATGACCAGATCACATCTCTGACTGGGCTAATATATCCATCAGGAAAATCTGGCTAGGGGAAAGGTCAATTTCAATTATAAGCTATATGAATGGGAAACCACTAAAACAATGTTTTTTTAAAAGCAGGAAGTCCTGCTAAATCCCATCCCCTAATGACATTCTCATCTAACCTGATGGTAAGATAACAAGCCATTGTTCTTTCTTCTCTTATTCTTCTTCTTGCCCTTGGTGTTCTCTTCAGAGCTGGCCCAGCACTCCACACAGCTGTCCATACAGTCCTCCTCCTTGTCTTCAGCACATTGATGACCACACAAGTAGTCTCCTTCAGATGACAAGACGACAAGGATATGACAAGCATTCGATGCATGTATGCCACATTCTGAGCATTCCACACAATGACAAACAGCAACACTACTAGGGATGGAACATAAATAAGGTTTACAGCATTTTGGGGGGGGGGTCATAAGGTATAGAGCATTTTTTTGGGGGTCATAAGGTATACAGCATTTTGTTTTTTTGGGGGGGTCAAGGTATACAGCATTTTTTTGGGGGGGGTCATAAGGTATACAGCATTTTTTTGGGGGGTCATAAGGTATACAGCATTTTTTTTGGGGGGTCATAAGGTATACAGCATTTTTTTGGGGGGTCATAAGGTATACAGCATTTTTTTTTTTTGGGGGGTCATAAGGTATACAGCATGTTTTTTTGGGGGGCTGTTAAAAACCATATGAAATAATCTTAAAATTCCACGTGAATAGCGAAGAAAAGCTGTATCTCGCAATTTTTTGGCATGCAATACCTGATACCTTCAGTAAAGCAGAGGCTTATCAATGAATAGGTTAGGATCATCTACAGGCAACAGACCGAAGACTGAACACACACACACGCATCATTAGCAAAGCGAAAGAGCAGGTGCAGCCAGCGCATACGACTTCGTAATCCGTGTCTTGTCTTACAGGCCTCGCAAATTCCCAAAAGTAGCTTAAAGTTCCGCTTACTCGGGGTTCCCCAGGCCTTAACAGCCTATCGTCTAGTTAGGCCATAACACGGAAAATGTTTTGTAATAACTGCACTGTGATTAAAACTTGTGTGAGGGGAAAAAAAAAAGAAGTTTTGGGATCAGTTTTTTTCCCCTTAATGTTACGAATCCCCATTTTGTTCTAGCTTTGACACAACTAGCCACTATATGGACTATTAACTGAAGATGGACCAACCTGCTTCGTGGTGGTTGCAGATACCCTCAGCGCAGGCGACGTCACATCCTTCCTGTGAGCCAGGCTCGCTGCCTTCCATGCTAGACGAGTAACCACAGTCACTCCCATTACTGTGAGGCGAAAGACCTAAAGAAATGACCAAACAATTAAATAAATATACACTCAATGAGGCTGGTCTAGCAGGTAATGCCCCCCTACATATATACAAAAGTATGCAGACACCCCTTCAGTGGATTCAGCCATCTCAGCCACACCCGTTGCCGACAGGTGTATAAAATCAAGCACACAGCCATGCAATCTCCATAGACAAACGTTTGTCAAATGGCCTAACTGAAGTGCTCAGTGACTTTCAACGTGGCACCGTCATAGGATGTCACCTTTCCAACATGTCGGTTCGTCAAATGTCTGCCCGGGTAGAGCTGCCTCAACTGTAAGTGCTGTTATTATGATGTGGTAACGTCTAGGAGCAACAACGGCTCAGCCGCGAAGTGGTAGGCCACACAATCCTCACAGAATGGGACCGCCGAGCACTGAAGCGCTTAAAATGGTCTGTCCTTGGTGGCAAAACACTCACTACTGAGTCCCAAACTGCCTCTGGAAGCAGAGTGATAAATCCTGCTGCACCATCTGGCAGTCCATCGGACGAATCTCGGTTTGGCGGATGCCAGTAGAACATGTCCGAATGCATTCGTGGCAACTGTAAAGTTTGGTGGACGACAAATAATGCCTTGGGCTATTTTTCCATGGATCGGGCTAGGCCCCTTAGTTCTAGTGAAGGGAAATCTTAACGCTACAGCATACAATAACATTATAGACCATTCTGTGCTTCCGACTTTGTGGCAACAGTTTGTGTTAAGGCCCTGTTTCAGCATGACAATGCACCTGTGCACAAAGCGAGGTCCATACAGAAATGGTTTGTTGAGATCAGTGTTGAATAAATTGACTGGCCTTCAGAGCCCTGACCTCAACCCCATCGAACACCTTTTGGGATGAATTGGATCGCCGACTGCGAGTCAAGCCTAATCTACCAACATCAGAGCCCGATCTCACTAATGCTCATGGCTAAATGAAAGCAGGTCCCTCCAGCAATGTTCCAACATCTAGTGGAAAGCCTTCCCAGAAGAGTGGAGGCTGTTATAGCAGGAAAGGGGGGGACCAACTCCATATTAATGCCAAACATTTTGGAATGAGATGTTCAACTAGCAGGTGTCCACATACTTTTGTTCATGGTGTGCACACACACACACACACACACAGGTTAGGCAATGTCTGGAATAACACATCATCCTGTCCAGATATAGTTGCACTCGTAGGTGTCAAATGGCAGGAAAAACACAATATAAACTACACATTGGTTGAAACAGAAGTGTGATTTGGTGCATAATGTCATTCTAATAAAGATGCAGGAACAGCAGCAAAAACATGACCGAAGTCCCTTGCAGAATAAGAAAAAAGATCCAGGGAAAAGGACGGACAGATGACAAACCCTGTCAACATTTACAAGTCCATCCATCCATCCTGCTGAATTCACTACTCTGGGGCAGAAAAGGTCAACATTCTGGTGTTCCCTGACAGACATGGTAAAGCAACTACCCCTAAAATGGTTCCTCATTGCACTTAAAAAAAAAAAAAAAAAAAAAAGTTGTGGCCTATATTCAAATCTAGATGCATCTTATTGGAAGACAGACAGCCCCAAGCATAAGAAAAAATATTCTGTCAAACCGTAAGACTTAATAGCATTTTTTGTTGTTAAGGCTACTTTGTGTAACTTGTATGCCTATATTTAGGATGTGTACAGTTCAATATGCAAATTGCACATCATAATATGCTTAGGCTATTTGTTTTTAGCCTAAGCCAATGTTCATACATTGTTTTTATTAAAATAGGGTCATAAATCATGTTATAAATAATAATTTGTTTTATCTGATTGTATGTGTTTTGGATTTGCAGTTCGATAGGCAAAATAGGCCTATTTGTCTTATGGGTGAGCGGTTCGCTGATGTCAATGTTGTGAACAGAGTGTCCCATGGTGGTAGTGGGGTTATGGTATGGGCAGGTATAAGCTACGGACAACGAACACAATTACATTTTATCTATGGCAATTTGAATGCACAGAGAAACCGTGACGAGATGCCCGAGGCCCATTGTCGTGTCATTCATCCGCCGCCATCACCTCAGGTTTCAGCGTGATCTTTGTTGTTTTGTTTAAGATATCGGTGATGAACAGATTAATTTATTTCAATTGACTGATTTCCTTATATGAAACAAACTCAGTAAAAATGTATTTTTATTTATCTTTGAAAATTGTTGCATTTATATATTTTTGTTCAGTGTACATGCACATGCACCATTTGTAAGCTATTTAAAATAAAGTTGTTAGTATGATAACTTATAACTCATAATTCATTTATTTTTTGTTCCCGCTCATTGAAGTGCAGCTATAGGAACTTATATGCCCTACTGTTCATTGTGCAATTCAAGCACATTAATAAACGCTTTGTAAATAACACAAATAATTAATTTATAAATAATGTTTAGCCTACTGAAACTTTTATTGACAGTAGCCTACGTGTAGGTCTATAGCCTATTATGGTCTGTTTTGGTTTGCCAGGAGTGATTTTAGTGAAGGCAGTAACGTTCCAGGTTTGTTTCAACTTCCTATTCCATTAGTCGCTTGCAATTGTTTGTTCTCTCTCTCATTGTTACTATGTTTTTATTTAATGCTAAAAATCGCAAAACAACTTTAAGATTACTCCATTAAGCCTATAGTCATTCAAATGGTTGATCGTGAAAGACTAGGCTATTATTTTGAATAGCTTACAAATTGTGCATTTACACTGAAATAAAAATAAAAAACAATTTCAATGATTTTAGATGTTAAAACGATAAGCCAGACAGAGTGTTGACAACATACACCAGTCAGTGTAGGTACACATCCCAAGCCCACTGCTACTCTGCCTCCTGTCTGAATAAAGGGAAAATCATGAAATACACACACTGAACCACAGAGTTCAGCCTGTCGATTCATCAACGGGGACTGAAGATAACAATTAGCTGTCTAGCTAGGATATAAATACATCACATTTGCTCTTGAGATTCACATTTCAAATTGTAAAATGGTCCCTTAACTCAAATAAACACATTTCAGAAAGGATGGCTGTCATTGGTAAGATTGATCTTACCCAGGGTCAGGTGTCTGGTCTTGAGTGATGGTTGGATGGTGGTGACAGCATTACCTTTCTTGACTTTAGGAGAGCCCAGGATGGGCACGGTGCTGTCTGGGCAGCTGCAGGAAGTAGTGCTCTCGTTGCTGGTGACGACCACCTCCACACAGCTGACATGCCCCTCCTCCTCCTCCTCTCGGCTTCCACAGGCTTTGCAGCCACCGTTCTCCACAGACTCTAATGAACCCTGCATGGGGGGGATAACCGAGAATGACAGGACACTATCAGAGTAACATCCCTAAATGGCCAGACCATAGAAAAGGGAGAACAGTATTATGGGCAGTGACAGTTAAGGAATTTAAAAAACGCCAAACATTTGATAGCTATATTTGCCATTTAAAACCTACTGACGGCATTTGGAAAGTCTGAAATGTGACGAAGCACAATGTGTGAACAACAAGGTCACAAACAGAATGAATTATTAAGCCGTACAATGACATGGTTAGCCTGGATTAGAGGTCGACCTCTAGCCTGGATGAGGTTAACCAGATAATGTGGAACAAGCATGCTGATGGCATGTGAGGACAGTTTCCTATAACAGACTCACTGGTATTTCCCCTGTTGCCTCAGTGCTCGTGTGTGTGTGTGTGTGTGTGTGTGTGTGTGTGTGTGTAAAACGAAGCGTTACCTCAGCCAGGTTCTTGCCCTCAGCCTCCTGCTCAGACGTATCGAAGCCACACTTGTTTTTGCGTCTGTTCTTCTTCTTCTGTCTCTTCTTCTCCTGCTTCAGCTCCTTGGCCCTCTCCTCCTCCGACAGCTCCTCACACAGCTGCTCCAGACGACTGATGCCCTGCACCTTCTCCACCGCCGTCTGAGGGGAAAACGGGTGTTACCACGTCGTTATTATAAAGAGAGGAGTCCTGGCTAAATAAACATGATAAAAAAAAAAATGTATGTCAAATGAACCAATACATACACTGACATGCCACAACACTGTAAACATAGACGTGTCGGATGGGAAAGCACTCGCCATACATCACTTCCATCAACAAAATATGTCTGTCACATAAGCTTGTTATTGGTAGCCTAATGCTGGCAGGCATCGTGCAAACACAAACCTCAAAGCTTTTGCGTAAAGCATCGATGCCGAGGCAGAAGAGCATCTGCCAGGTCTGCTCCTCTGCCCTCAGTTTCTGCCAGATTCTGTGCAGTCGCTCGTACAGGTGGATGCCCAGGCAGGTGAGCACCTCTTCTTGTGCAATGTCAATGGTCTTGGCGTGTCGTTCTCTGCGTCTATAAACGAGAGAGAAGGGCAGGAGTCGTGTTAGAATTTGCACGTTAATTCTAGAATGGCATTCTAGAATGTCATATAATTCTAGAACGTTTAACTAGCAAACAAAAAAAAGGTAGTGAAGTACATCAGAAGGTCACCAGGAGAGTGAATCATACGTCACTACTATAGTGCTGGTCAAATATACTGAAACCTTGGTTTCCCACCAGAGAAAAGTTTCCATAAAATTCACTTCACTGTGCGTGATGACATAGTGCACATAAAATTCCATCTCATCTCATTTTCTACTCTAGTTATGGTTGTCAAAAAAAACTGTTGAGTTATATAGCAATTGTGCCGACTCCGGTCTTGGCACGTACTCTCTAGCCAACAGCTGGCAGATACATTGTGGGTATAGTCTACATGAGATTATCATGGACAAAAGAGTATTTGTTAAACAGCAGCCAAGCATCGATCATCATGTCATCAGAATAAGACCCTCGATATTTATTGGAAAGGAACATCAAGTCCATCACCGTGCACATTCACCACCCTGTGAGGTTCATCATAACTTATTTCATCTGTAGCCTAAAACTGCATGCTTTCCCCCCCAAGTCGTAATGGTAGGACCACACAACATATCGCGTGACTCCAAGTTTACTTCGATATGGTTATATAAATATTTTTTTTTACATAAAAAAGCTGTTCCCATAGCCATTTCTCACATAAATGTTAGAGACAAAAAGATCCCACCTTGTCTAGAGTATTTAGTTTGGTGAACATTTGGAAAGTTAACCGACAATTTTGCCCTTGCCATCCGGCCTGTCGTGACATTTCTTTTATCCAACGTACTTTACTTCCATAAAAAAAAGGATTGGATCGAAACGTGCTTAGTGTAATAAAATGCTGCTTAAAAAAAACACACAACTACAAGGGACTTGTGACTTGAGGCAGGGTAGCCTAGTGGTTAGAGCGGTGGACTAGTAACCGGAAGGTTGCAAGTTCAACCCCCTGAGCTGACAAGGTACAAATCTGTCGTTCTGCCCCTGAACAAGGCAGTTAACCCACTGTTCCTAGGCCGTCATTGAAAATAAGAATTTGTTCTTAACTGACTTGCCTAGTTAAATAAAAAGGTAAAATAAATAAAGGATTCAGACCTGGACACTAGGGACTAGACCTTGAGGTTACGGTGACTGGACTACATTACTGTCTGGGAGATGGTCGCACAGCCTTTGGCCAAGACAACTGCAGATAAACACTCCTTGTAGCCATGAGTTTGCAGCCCCTTTTCTACTGGAAGTTATGCCCATTTTTTTCCAGCAACAAACTCTTCTACTTCTTCAATGTTTAAAGGGGATGCCCTCCACCAACTTCTGTTCTCTGCACTCGCTGGTTTTGAATGTGATTCAGATCTGGACAGTCTAGCAACTCTTTTTGAACCATTCCTGGGTGCTTTTTTGGTGTGTGTTTGGGGCCTTCAATGGAGACCCAGTTTTTGGGACACTTAAACATTGGACTCAAAAACCTCTGATAGTCTGCTGATGTCATGCGCCATGCTCACATTTTTATTTTGCACTGAAACATGTATAAAAATAAATAAATCCCTGCTAGGGGGAAATGCAGGTTTTAACTAATTAAAACAAAAGAATATGATCAGTCTGCGTAAAATAGTGGTTAATGTGAACCTAACAAACAGATAAAAAGTATAAAGAAAGCATGCCATTGTTATTTGTTGCCTAGACTTTACTGCAAATGAACCTCAA
Organism: Oncorhynchus tshawytscha; assembly: GCF_018296145.1. Taxonomy (NCBI): domain Eukaryota; kingdom Metazoa; phylum Chordata; class Actinopteri; order Salmoniformes; family Salmonidae; genus Oncorhynchus; species Oncorhynchus tshawytscha. The sequence continues at coordinate 46,728,535 of NC_056458.1, read as the reverse complement.
GTCTCAAGTCAAATGAACCAAACGACACCAATATTGCAGTTAGCCATGACAGCCTTTATAAAAGAACGCCCGTTACCATGACAGCCTTTATAATAGAATGCCCGTTACCATGACAGCCTTTATCATAGAATGCCCATTACCATGACAGCCTTTATCATAGAACGCCCGTTACCATGACAGCCTTTACAAAACACCTAAATATTGCACTTGGGATTTTTTTTAAATATATATATATATAAAAAAAAAAGTAGAACAAGAATGAAACAGACATTCTATTTTTTCTCTATTATAGTGGCCACAATAGTAGACGTCGATCAAGCGCACAAGTCTACATGTGTGCAAAAATAACGTTCACTGAGTAAAAATGTTTTTGTTTTGTTTTAAGTATCATACTTTCAAGTTCAACACAACAAAACACTATTTTTTGGGCTACACTGCACATTATACACTTTCTGCCTGGGGACATGCTGTTCTACCATGTGCCAGCAGAGCATGATACCCTTTGTAGGCAATAATTTATCTCTTTCAGGCAGATAGTAACACCTGACATACCCCTTTTTATCCACTGTATTGAAGAAGTGAGAAATAGGGAAAGAGTGTTGTTCCATTCACCTCTATAGTGGCTTCCAGCTTAAACCAGGCCCAGCTCCACCTGATCCCTGAATCCACTTGTTTAACAAGCAACGCCTCATTTTCACCTAATTCTGTCATTGTGAAAATTAACCACATACTGTCGAGGGAAACCACTAGTTAACAGATCGTGGTTAGTTTGTTAGCCAGACAACTAATTTCACACAGATTGCCAGGGTCCAGTAAGCAACTAACGTGTTATAAATTTGAGGAACTGCCAGAATTTCCCCCCATTTTGTGGCCAAAATCAAATGCTTTCGATATAACGAACTTCACGTCAGGATATGCAACCGAGATGAATCCTTAATGTATGTGTGATATTAAACAGAGGGACTAAAATATTGGAATAAACATTTCAGAACAACTACGTCTGAATTATTATCCTGACACTTTCACAACTACGAGTCGAATAAGACATGGGCGAGATGACGAATTTTGGCAAAGAGATTTATTTATAGACTAATAAAAATCAGAAGCGGGTTTAGGTATGGGTGACGTGGGCAGCCGCCCAGGGCTTTCTGCTACTAAGATTGCCTGGGTCGGCACCGTGCGCGGCGCAAAAGGGGGAGGAAATCGCCAGGACGCCATAAAAGCTAGAACCGCCACATACACTTCAAACAAATAGCCAAACCGAGAACTGCAGACAAAAAATGCTTTCTGCTATTAAGATCAGTGAAATGTAGGCTAAACTGACAACGAAGTGAAGAGCAGAAATCTCAACTAGCAAGCAAGTAGCAGCAAAATTCTGGCAAGGAGTGATTTTCGGCACAACAGCGGCAAGGAGTCGTATACCAGTTAATACTAAAGCGAATTGGTTAGGTCACTAATGTTAACTCATCTGAAGTTGTAACGTTAGCTAGCTAACGGCAAGATGCCTTTCCAGAGCGCTAGCTGATGTTGTAACTAGTAAATTGGTTGTCTCTTTCTTCAGTCGAGGTGCTGCGCTGCATTCTGTTATGTGAACGATTGGCTGAGCCTTGGATACAGCAGCCCGTAGTGATCCAAACGCACATCACTCATCCGCTTACAGCCCGTAGTGATCCAAACGCGCATCACTCATCCGCTTACAGCCCGTAGTGATCCAAACGCACATCACTCATCCGCTTACAGCCCGTAGTGATCCAAACGCGCATCACTCATCCGCTTACAGCCCGTAGTGATCCAAACGCGCATCACTCATCCGCTTACAGCCCGTAGTGATCCAAACGCACATCACTCATCCGCTTACAGCCCGTAGTGATCCAAACGCACATCACTCATCTGCTTACAGCCCGTAGTGATCCAAACGCACATCACTCATCCGCTTACAGCCCGTAGTGATCCAAACGCACATCACTCATCCGCTTTCAGCCAGTAGTGATCCAAACGTTTCTCATCGATCTACACGAATCGCATTGGTCACCTATTTTGGATTCAAAACGGCGAATTTCGCCGAAAGGTGACTAGTTTCTCCATGCCTGTGGAGTGGCTGAATCCCATCCAAACCTACGGCAAGTGCTGACAACAGCAGTTGGTGGAGAGCACCCCTCAAACACTGAAGAAAGAGAGCAGTTAAAGGCCGTGCAATCAAGTACCAGCTGTGGGGCCAATCATTAGGTCCAGGATTTCTATATATATTTTTTTAATATGTGGGAGACCAAATGTTCTTTCTTTCAATATCAACAAATTTTTAGAAGACACAAGGAATTATTTAAGTTTAAAAGACCATTTATTTGTCCAGTACTGAAGGTTACTACATGTGTATAGAACAAAGGAAAAAGCAGCAGTCTACTTACTCGTAACCTCCGGAGAACTCCGGCTCAGCCCGGCCCAGTAGATGTGCCATAAAGTCAGTCTCACAGCAGACGTGGACGTGGTGCTCTTGGGGACAGCAGCGGAGTCCCTCGTACAAGGCAGCACAGTAGCCCTTCTCTTTAGTGCAGTCTAGCTCCCCTATAAGGATGTTGTATGCTCTCAGTACCTTGTTCTTGCAGTCAGTACAGAACCTGAAAGGAAGACAAAATTAAAACACTAGTACAATTTCCTAAACAGTCTAATGCGAAAATAAAGCCCATTGGATGTAAACATGGCCTATATTACATAAAACCATTACCGTGACTTACCTGTGCTTGCGCAAGTATGTTTCCAGGGTCTCCTGGAGGCAGGTGCTGTCGATCAGGACGACTTCGTCCCTGCACTCCTGAGACATGAGCTCCCACACATCCATCCAGCTTCCCCTGTCAGCAGCAAATCCCCATCGTTAACATCATGCACGGCTCAATCAATCAGCGTATTATTTCAATAAATTAACCTATCAAGTCAGCTTCACAAAAAAAAAGGACAGGCGTGCCAACATAACGTCGACGAGTATTCACTGGATTTAAAATGCTCTTTAACTCAGAAGTATTTTACTTTCAAAAAGCTTCACAGATGTACATGTGCACAACATGATCCAGACAATGACGTAAACTACTTCAGACTGGCGCTAACTAACTAGCATCCAGAAATGCTACGAAGAAATGCTCTGAATGAACGAGCTGTGTTTGCTTTGCTGCCTACCTGCTGGGGGCCTGAAGTGGTCCAGAGTGAAAAATGACGCTACATCTGTTGTCTGTCTTGGCTCCTCCATCTTTGTCTTTCTCTAAACCTAGCCTTTTGTCTACGCTCCCTTCTCCTCTAAAGATTCAGAGATTTTCTCAAAGACACTACAATATTGCACATCACAAATTACGTCCTGCCGTTTCAAAAGCCTAGTTTGGCCCTGGTATGACAAATGTGGACATTCAGCCTTCATTTAATGTACAAGGTCTGAGAGAACAGGCTTTACAACTTGTTTTTTCAAAAATGGAATCATACATGACATCAAGTTCAATACAAGCAGTTTAATAGATGATAAAAAGCAGTGGTAAATGTGACTCACCCCAAAGGCTTTGGTTTGTGTGTTTCTAAGGAGTGCAACTGGCAGCGTTTATTCTTTTTGCTTTTTGGAATGGCATTGATCATGTCATTTAACTTTGACCTACACACACACAAAAAAAAAAACATTCTCCTGTTTAGCACATTACTTATACTAATAGTTTACCATAAATACATAGTGGTCAGATTGTTTCAGTACTTACATATGCTAAACAAAAAAACCTTCCACACACACACAAATACAGCCGATTCTCACAGGGAATCACATTCTCACATTCTCATAACACAAGAAATAGTGTGTAATATTTCTGCTGTCAATCGAGGGCACAGTTTAGAAAGATTGTTTCTTAGGTAAATTGGCCAATAAAGTACAGATAAAAGATAAGCCACAGCAAGAGTCGTTCTTGTGGTCAATAAAAGGTAGGCTTCAAGTGAAGCAGTCTGACAGGCCAAGTAAGTATGAAGGTTACAGAAGTATTAGTCTCGCGTCTCACTCACCCGTGGATGTAAAATAGGGTGTAGAGCGTCTTTGCGTCAGCCATGCAGGTCTTGGTGACAGACAGCACGCCGGTGGGCTTCACAGTGAGGGGCTCCAGTGCCGGGTTCCCGGACTCCACCAGCTGGGAAAAGAGGCGCTCCACGCTCCGCCTGCAGCCCACACACGGCACCAGCTGGGAGAGGGCGCTGAACACCTCCCTGGAAGTTACCATCATGGCGATGTTCAGGTCCTGCTGCTTCAGCATGCTGTGATGCTGAGGGGGGGGGGGACAGAAGAAGGCAGGCACACGAGACACCACTTGACTTAGTACCGTGTGTAATAGTTAAGTGTTGAAGAAATAAAAAGGCATAATCCTTGAGCAAACTATGACCAACAGTCTTATGGGTAAATATTATCCAGACATGTTTGAAAGGTACACCCAAATCTTCTGTCACGGCACTCACCTCGACAAACTGCTTCATCTGAGAGCTGTTGATTTGGTGAGTGTCAAGGTTCATGACACTGTCAATAAACTCCATCACCATCTGTAATTTAAAAATAGGGGCATATATTGATAGTGAAAGTGTCATTAGCACAAGTATCCCACAACGCGACTGGTACACAGGCTAAGAGGAGGAATTGAAACTATCCCCTAAATGAATGCTATTTCAACATTAACCTGTCCATACAGTTCCTGCATAGCCAACACACACACACACACACACATATACATATACATATACACATATATATATATATATATATCCAGGCTCAGTACCCAATAATGCTCAAAGGATAACCATTTAGGTTAGCCACCCACCCAGCTAACAAGCTACCTAGCAACCGCATACTATTAACAGTTTCACCGGTTAGCTGGTCAGTTAGGCTGGCCTAAACAGCTCAGAAAACACATTTCTAAAATACATTGCGTAAACGTAACATCAGGGAATCCTTGTAAATTCGTGACAGATCGAGATAGCTATTTTGCCATAAAAACGAGCCAACAAACAACATTGTTGACTGGGAAAGCCGGTTGGAGAATCGGGCTAGCTAAGTTAGCTTGCTAACGCTAGCTTGTTGGAGAGGCCTAGTTACAGGTAGTCACATCTCGCTCAACAACTCAACGTTAATAAAGCATTTTGACCAGAGTTTTTCCTGGTCGACATAGCTATCTTCTTTCAGAAGAGTATCTGATTGCAAAAGCCTTATAAAAATAAAAAAAAACTAACTACAGCAAACATGTACGAGACGGTAAAAAATAAATAAATTGTTTTTTTTTACCGTGAGAGTGTCATCGATGTATAAGGGAATCTGTCTTGCGAGGAAAGGGAAGTCCTCTTCCCCGTCCCTGCAAACCGCAACGAGGCGCGCCATGTCTTCCAGCTCCTGTCGTGGTGGGGAAAGCAGCCTGTTCACAGACGGACGAGCAAATACAACAGTCGCAGTTTCACCAATAGCTTTGGGCTTAACGTTTTTACACCGCGGGTCATTTCAATTTCTATGCCGTGTCATGGCGTAAAACCAACCCCCCCCCCACCCCCACAATTAAAATAAATAAATATATATATATATATATATAAAATTGGAAGGTGACATTGCAATGTATCGTTAACTAGTTAATTAACTTTAGTCAAATGTCATGACAATATGGAAACGGTAACAATTTTCCTGAGCTATTCTTCAAACGCATAACGTGGTTGACAAATTGGACCTATTCTCTGGTATATTTATCATGGCTAACTGGCTAGTGAAGTGGATGCTAATTACATGTGAACATTTGGGATGAACAGTAGTAACATTTACTCTCTATAGTTTTAAAAAGAACTTCAATTGGTTTGAAACTGAGGCGCAATATTTTAAGAAGATACAACAAACAAAAAAAACTCCAGTCATGTGTTAGATTAGGCTTTGTGTATATTTACTAGTAACTAGTTGTGGTTAACATTAAGTTAGTTAGTTACGTTCAGGGTCTGAGGAAATTCTAATTTAATAAAAAACGCCAGGAGACAGCTGGTTAACTCTCGCCTCAGACAGGGTAAAGGACTTAATAACATATCTTGTCCATGTTCAAATGTAATGACAATTTTTGTTAAACACAAGCAACACATCGTACATTACTTACCCGCTTTTAAAAGTTGCCTTTTTATACAAAAAAATTAAATAAAACAAGTGCGACAGAGGTGTATGTGCCGGCGGCAGAATATTCATCTAACCTTCGCCCTCAAGACGTACCAACCAAAAAATAACTTCCGGCCAGGGTCTGTGCAATCCGAGATTATTGGGACGTCCCTAACCTTTAACCTCGTGATTTTGGAGGTATGGCAACGAGAGACCAAAGATTTGTATAACTAAACCTAGATAAGACCACAGCCCGTCGTTTTAAATGAAAACAAAGAGTCATAGTGGGCAGAACAAGCAAGGAAATGGGCAAAGCCAATCACGATTTTAGCGAGATCCTATTGGTGCGTTCTATTAATAATTTGCATATTTATGTTAGGCAACGCCCACTCTGTGAAGTGCGCGTGTGCAAAAACTCAATTCGCCTTTGCACTCCTTCTAAACAACTGCATTTTTTAATACTTTGACAAAGGGTAAAGTCTAAAAAAAATTGTCCACTCTGTTCGTAACATATTATAGTTTTGGGAACAGAGAACTGTATTGAGATCAAAGGTTTCATCGATGAGAAAATTAGCAGAATATCGGCCAAAATCCATCTCGTTCCATCTTCTCCCACTGCCATCCACTGGGCTTCCTCTCACTACCATATTTGGTAGTGAGTGGAAACGCCAAGCGGATGCTTCATATTTATACATCTGGTGAAATATTTGTCTCATTGTTATATCTGTGGCAGACTTCTCTTCAAATCAAATCAAATTTTATTGGTCACATACACATGGTTAGGAGATGTTAATTCGAGTGTTGCGAAATGCTTACCACAACCCTAACCTTAACCCTAGCGTTTCCCAAACTCGGTGCACGTTTTGGTTTTTAGCTACACAGCTGATTCACATTATCAAAGCTTGATGATTAGTTGAATCAGCTGTGTAGTTCTAGGACAAAAAACAAAACTTGAACCCCATTCGAGTCCCGAGTTTGGGAAATCCTGCCGTAACCATTTGAAATGTCGACTTCAATGGGTGTTATGGCCGTCCCAAGGATTCTTAATAGCACTAACCCTACTGGAAGTTATTTTTCAAAATCGAACGCTAGGGGTCGACAAAGGGGGGAAATGTTATTTCTGGTGGACCTAAACAGTAAAGATGAAATTCTGTTTTTTTTTCCTCCTGGCTGGCTCTATGATATATTGGATCAAAGTGACATTAAATGTGAATTATAAACGAAACATTTCAAAGTAGTTTATTATCAAGAGATCATATTTGTACAACATATTTGCATAATATTTACATTGGCAACTTTTGGGAGGGAGGATAGAAGGAAGGAAGGGAGGGAGGAAGGAAGGAAGGAAGGAAGGAAGGAAGGGAGGGAGGAAGGGAGGAAGGAAAGGTTAGTTCAAAACTTTGACACAGTTGTCATGTCAATACATCCGTCAGTGCTGCTGTAAACCACATAGCAACAGACATGCCAAACGGGAGAAGCATAAAACAAATTGACATCAGTGGCGACCGATTTTCATGCTAATATTCTAAAATCTGCATAAAAATCAACATGTGCATTTCCCCACCAGAGATGTATTTTCCATCAAATGTACTTGGCTGTGCGTGATGACTGTGCGTAGTGCACTTCAAAATGACTTCTGTTCAATTCCCACGTACCAAATAAAAAAATACAAGCTAAATGAGTTCCCATCACATTTTCAACTCCACTGAAGGTTTTGTCGCAAAACATTTATGCGTTATATTAGGGATTGTGCCCTCTGGTCTTGGCATGTGCGCTCCAGCCAACAGCTGGCAGATACAATGTGGGTATAGTCTACATGATGGGATTCAAAAAATAGTATTTGTTAAACAGCAGCCAAGCATCGATCATCATGTCACCAGAATAAGACCCTCGATATTTATTGGAAAGGAACATCAAGTCCATCACCGTGCACATTCACCACCCCGTGAGGTTCATCATAACTTATTTCATCTGTAGCCGATTAAACTGCACGGTTCCAAGGGGTCATAGTGGGCTTTCTGTGTTAGAAACACAAATACTTAAATACATGTGGTGAATCTGACACATTTATTATTTCTCAATTCAATAGTGTTTGAACAACACAAGTGAATGAAGTATATCTGTAATAATAATTTAAAGTAAAAATGACCTGTTTCCATTAGGTGTAGCTACAATCCAAAATTGAACGAAGTACATCTAAAAATGTATTTTGTGCATAAACTCATCTCCGTGCACTTTCACCACCCCGTGAAGTTCATCATCATTTATTTCATCTGTAGCCTAATAAACTGCACGGTTCCAAGGGGTCATAGTGGGCTTACCACACAACATATCATCGAGTGACTCCCAAGTTAACTTTGATATTTTTCCACACATTCCAACACCATTTCTCACATAATTAATTTTACAGACACAAAAAGATCGCAGCATGTCGAACGAACAAATTCTGTCGGCATTTACAAAGATCGTCCTGAAACGACCCGTTTTCATCACAGCTGTCAGGATTTTCTTTTAATACGGTATGACTTTACCCACATTAAAACAGGATGAAAACGTGGTTAGTGATGTTTTGAGTTGTTTTTGTGTTTCACCAAAATTAGCTTGAGATGATTTTACTGCAACACTGTGTCCACGTTGCTTGATGTAGGCGTTCCAAAGAGCTGTCTGTCAAGTGGAGCTCATGAATATAAGATCCCTGCCCACTCAGCCTGTATTTTCTAACTTCCTGGTAGTTAGCCATGAGAGAAATGTTTAAATTAAATTATGGGTGATATTTTAGTTACTCAAAAGGCTATTTTACATGGAAATCAGAATGACTATTCGGGACCTTTAACACCAACTATAATATGGAAAACAATGTCACAAAACACTACAGTGTATTGGAATAAGTCTACGACTTAATTAAAAGAAGAAGAACAGGCAGGCATTGTAAAGAGAATGGCCCTGTGCTTACCAGAATTTTACTGTGATTTTCATGAGATGTAAAATATATATTGCAAAACTATTTATGAACATGTATGACAGCAAAACACACACAGAAATGTAATCACTACTATTGAATGTATCTACGAGCACATTTGTGATTCCAGTCAGTAAATTGGCAAGCATGAAAAACAACAACTGATTACGGTTGACAGCTTGAATGAGACAAAGTCCCTCAACTTTCTTCTCCATTTTCTCCTCAGATACAGAGGCTTCCTTTCTACAAGGATACCAGGAAGACGACACCAGTACGCAACCCGATACCGTTTTCATAAAAAACAAAATAACATCAGCAGTTGCTAAACAGGACAAGAAAAACATGGACTGGGCAATGGTCCAGAGGCAGAACGGTAGATTGGCCATCCTGCGAGACACTGGCTCAACAGAGGCCTGACACAGGATCAAGCCAGTATACAACACAGCACTTCCCAATAAGAGATTCCAAATCACTCTGATCCACTCTTTGACCTGTGTCCTTGGTCGCATTACATACAGTCCAATCTGGACCCCTGCCATATAGATGGCTATGTAGCCCACAACAGATGAAACGCCCTCCATGTTGGCTTGCAGAAAGCCTCCCGTCCTGTCATTGTTGTGGATGATGGAATACTTCAGTCCAGACATCTCCAGGGTCACTTGGTAAAGTCCTCCAATCAGAAGGGCCAGGAGCCATGACCCGTTGACAGGGAACAGAGCCAATAGCACAGAGGCCGCCACTCGGACTATGGCTAGGGTGAAGAAGAAATTCCAGTGCACGCCGTACTCAGACACGTGCTCGTGGTAACCAGACATTTTCACACTCACCAGCCTGGCCAAGCCTAGAATGACCAGGGGCCAGACAGACACGAGCTGTTTAACCACTTGGCTTAACTTGGATCCTGAGACTTCCTTCCTCCGTGCCTCTGGGCAGACCAGGGCGTTGGCGAGGACATAGGCTCCAACACCAAAGTCCATAACCCCTGTTCCATAGGTTTCTGTTTTTGCATAGCGTCTTGGGAACACGCTGAAGTCGACAGCTAGAATGCTAATGGCCGTTTTCACATTGACCAGGACTCGAAAGATCGTCACAAAGGGCACCTGGTCGCACTGAACATGGCTCTGGAAGAAGCTCTTGGCAGCAGTGTCCTTAGAAGTTGCGCTGGGCCTGGTTGGCCTGGTTGGCCTTTTGGTACGGTAGATATAGCATAGCACAGCCCCAGACACGACAGTCAGGCCCAGGATGACTAGGTGAAGGATGTCACTCAGAACGGTACATGATAAGACCAGGGGCAGTATGATCATGGAGAAGTCCAGGACGAGGTGGGCGATCCAGGGGAGGGGGAGCGCCCCCCTACCCAGATGGTATAGAATCAGAAACAGTCCTCTGCTGATCAGGCACAGTGGGGCCAGAAAGGAGCCCAGGGCAACTTCCCCAAGGCTGGTCCCATTCAGATTGCTGACAAACGCCTCCTTCAATTCCTTCTGACTTGACATTTCCTACAAAGGAGGAGAAGAGAATCATCATTCCAACACCTCAAAGTATTAGGATATAAGGACACCCTTGCCATTACCCTAACCCCTACCATTACCCTAACCCCTACCATTACCCTAACATTACCCTGACCCCTACCATTACCCTAACCCCTACCATTACCCTAACCCCTACCATTACCCTAACCCCTACCATTACCCTAACCCCATACCATTACCCTAACCCCTACCATTACCCTAACCCCTACCATTACCCTAACCCCATGCCATTACCCTAACCCCTACCATTACCCTGACCCCTACCATTACCCTGACCCCTACCATTACCCTAACCTCCTACCATTACCCTAACCTCCTACCATTACCCTAACCCCTACCATTACCCTAACCTCTGCCATTACCCTAACCCCTACCATTACCCTAAACCCTGCCATTACCCTAACCCCTGCCATTACCCTAACCTCTGCCATTACCCTAACCCCTACCATTACCCTAAACCCTGCCATTACCCTAACCCCTGCCATTACCCTAACCCCTGCCATTACCCTAACCCCTACCATTACCCTAACCCATACCATTACCCTAACCCCCTACCATTACCCTAACCCCTACCATTACCCTAACCCCTGCCATTACCATAACCCCTGCCATTACCCTAACCTCTGCCATTACCCTAACCTCCTACCATTACCCCAACCCCTGCCATTACCCTAACCCCTACCATTACCCTAACCCCTACCATTACCCTAACCCCTACCATTACCCTAACCCCTACCATTACCCTAACCCCATGCCATTACCATTACCCTGACCCCATACCATTACCCTAACCCCTACCCTAACCCTTACCATTACCCTGACCCCTACCATTACCCTAACCCCTACCATTACCCTAACCCCTACCATTACCCTAACCCCCTACCATTACCCTAACCTCCTACCATTACCCTAACCCCTGCCATTACCCTAACCCCATGCCATTACCCTAACCCTTACCATTACCCTAACCCCTACCATTACCCTAACCCCTACCATTACCCTAACCCCTGCCATTACCCTAACCTCCTACCATTACCCCAACCCCTGCCATTACCCTAACCCCTGCCATTACTCTAACCCCTACCATTACCCTAACCCCTACCATTACCCTAACCCCTACCATTACCCTAACCCCATGCCATTACCATTACCCTGACCCCTACCATTACCCTAACCCTTACCCTGACCCCTACCATTACCCTGACCCCTACCATTACCCTAACCCCTGCCATTACCATTTTCCTAACCCCTACCCTGACCCCTTAAAAGTTCAACTCAGCGAAATAACATTGCCTCTAGAAGCACTGCAAATATTGCAGTGAGCGAGATTCAAGACTTCGCTCTCACACAGGTAGACACAGTATCTGAGCATGCGGATGGGTTTTCTTCAGGGGTAAAAATCCATTTGAATTCAATCCCTTTTTCATTTGAACAAAACCTTCCATACATATTTGCAGAGTGTAGAAGTGGCTTTTTAGACCTGAACGACAAAATATTTGGGTGCTCAAAGTTAACCCATTTTTGCATACCCCACCATACATCTCTTCATCACTTGAAAAGATACATGGTTTAAATATTATTTAAAAGCTTACAAACAGGCTTATTAAAGAATTGTATAATGTCTGGGAAAAAAACTACTTTTAAATAAAATGTGTTTATTTATTTTTCTTTAATGTCAATGATCTAAAACACAGATTTTTTTCTCATATTCTATTATCTTGTTGCTTAGACCATATTTTACATCATCCAAGAGGCGTGTTGTGCCCGCCACCGGTTGAGACACATGCTCTTGAATACAGGGTGAGAATACCCTTTTCAAAATGGTACCACAAAGATGGTTGGAGGTCCACACATCAGAGAAAGTTGACATGAATATCTGTTGTTTTAAATTAAACTCTCTCCTCCATAGGAAACAATAGAAATATAGATAATAGAATAGACATGTCCATTTGACGGTGGGTGGACCGTGATAGATCTTTGTGGTAGTATTTAGAAGTAAAATTGTCAATTCAATAAAAAATATCAACGCCAAGAGTGTGCAAAGCTGTCATCAAGGCGAAGGGTGGCTACTCTGAAGATTCACAAATTTCAAATATATTTTGATTTATTTAACACATTTTTGGTTAATACATGATTCCATATGTGTTATTTCTTGGTTTTGATGTCGTCACTATTGTTAAAAAAAATAATATTAAAGTTAAGAAATACCCTAGAATGAGTAGGTGTGTCCAAACTTTTGACTGGTACTGTATTTAAGGTCATCTGGAGGCGAAATAAACGCACACCTGTTTAGACGAGGTGCTGGCTAGCGGAGTAGAACACTTGAAAAAGAAAATGAGAGCCGCACACTCTAGGAGCTCAGATGCAATAATTGAATAACCTAATAACCAACGTTTCGACAGACAAGCTGTCTTCATCTTATAATGACAAACACTGTGGGTCACTAGTTTAAATAGCGTCAAATGGAAACGAGCGTGGAATCGTTTGAAAGGTCATCCAACTCGGAATTCTAAATCGGAATCTAACTCGGCAAGTCAGTTAAAAGAACAAGTTATTATTTAACAATGACGCCTACACCGGCCAAACACTCCCCCAACCCGGAAGACGCTGGGCTAATTGTGAGCCGCCCTGTGGGACTCCCGATCACGGCCGGTTGTGATAGCCCAGGATCGAACCAGGGTCTGTAGTGACGCCTCTAGCACTGAGATGCAGTGCCGGGAGCATACTCAGGATCCAGTTGAGACTTTTACATGAGGAGATAGATAAGCAGTATATATATATATATATATATATATATGAAGTACAAGCAAATATAAGTTTACTTTTATGCCAACCAACTCGTTATTTCATTACAAAATGTGATTACAAGATTGAAAATCATTTACGCCTCAATCAGACAATAAATCTGGCTAGCCAGCATTTGGCGCTAACATCACAAACACACAGAAAAGACTAGATTATTTTTTTTCCACCTACCGCACTTTACTTCGGTTCAAAACAAATCTCCGTTTATAATAGACGAATCGTCCTAGATTAATCTGAAATAAAATGTATCCCACATCCTCGATGAATGTATTTAAAAAACTACCACAACCTGGTGAATTCTTACTTCCGCGTTCTGCAGCTGGGCGTTTCTGTGTTCTACGTCACGAAGAGTGTGCGTACTATGCGCATGTCTCAGCAGCCGGTGTGAGCAAAACGAGGCGGGTTAAGTGTTTTTTGTCCTTCACTGTGGAATTTTATCACAGAGGGATAGGGAAAGTTTCACATTCCATGTCAAATGGCGGCGGAATAGTCAAGACAGACCATGGACCCGACACGTCTAAATGATATAAAAGTCTGATTCACTTGTGCCTGGTGTCAAGGGGGAAAAATCATTGATTAACAGCATTGCCTTTTCTACTCTTCGCAAGGGCGGCGGGGACAACTTCCAAAATCCATGAATTCTGAGAGGAGTCAGCGCATAGGAAATGGACACGGGGAAAAGGTAGGAGACAACAGTGGGCCTTTTGAAAACTTTGGTAGTTAGTTGTATTTAAAGTGCTTTTAATTAATTCCAAATTTCTCAATGAATCGACGTCTGAATATGAACTAAAGTCGCCTATATCTTGCATTGATGCTGTTCTGCGTAGAGGGGCTTGTTCAGCAGAGTGTAGCGTTACATAAAGAAATATTGTCTACACCAGGTTTCCCGAACTTGGTCCTGGGGCACGTTTTTTCTTCTTCTCCCCAGCAGCTGATTCAAATAACCATCTCATTACCAAGCTCTGATGATTTGAATCAGCAGTGTAGTGCTAGGGCAAACCGGGGGGGCCGGACAGAGTTTGGGAAACTCTGGTCTAGAACAGTGACATTTTGCCTAGCTGTTGCCACACCTGTGTAGCTCATGTATGCTGATATGCAACAATTAATCTGTAACTGTCATGAATCTCCTCACAGTTTCACAGAATTGACAAAATTCGATAATCTAGAGTTGTCTTCATTCAGCCTTTTGAAACGTCTCCAAGACAGTTATTTTCAACCTTTTACTGACAGTAATCATCACTTGTTACAATCAATTGAAAACAAATACATTTTAACATTGACAACGGAGCATAAAATGCACCCCATTATAGCCTCATACTTGTATGCTATTTAGTGCTCAACGAACATTTTAATGTGTAACAATAGCTTTTAAAAAAAAAAACGTGATTTGAAACTACACACAGTTTCATAATGACAAATAACGTAAATAGATCATGATTGTTTTGTTATGATAAGGTAAAACAATTGTATCACGACAACGCTGATGGTATGTATGTACATTTAAAAAATAAAATAAGCCTCTGCACACGTTGTATGCAAAATGCACATATTTCATGCATCTGTTGCCAGACTGAAGAGCTATATTTAACTGAGCACCACTTCAAGCATTTGGTAGGATTTAACCAATCCAATAAAGATGTCTAAGAGAACACACTAACTAGACACTTAGGATAAGCAAGCTAGCTGGAGATTAAACGTTTATTTTGTTGAATGTAAATTGACTTAACCTACAGCTGTTTTTGTAGTTTCCTGACTGAAGCTGTGGTGTAGTTAGTCTTTGTCCCGTAGGCCAGTCTGGGTTTTTTTTGTGCTCTAAACTTATAATTGGAACATAAAATCTTTTTTTGACTTGTGTATGCAGCAACAGAGTGACGCTGAGACTCAGAATTTTCACTCTAAAATGTATGTTGCATGTCAAACAAAAAAAACGATTTTTAAAGCCAAATGAATCATAAAAACTATGCACAAGAACAACTAACAATTACCGCTGAGCATTTTACAGAAAACGTTTACTTGAAGAACAGTAGTGCAGATGCTACATTTGGTAACGGTGCAAACCGTCAATCTGTTACCAAACTTTGCATCTGCACTGTTCAAGTAAACGGGGCGGCAGGGTAGTCTAGTGGTTAGAGCATGACAAGGTACAAATCTGTCGTTCTGCCCCTGAACAAGGCAGTTAACCCACTGTTCCTAGACCAGTTAACCCACTGTTCCTAGACCAGTTAACCCACTGTTCCTAGACCAGTTAACCCACTGTTCCTAGACCAGTTAACCCACTGTTCCTAGACCAGTTAACCCACTGTTCCTAGACCAGTTAACCCACTGTTCCTAGACCAGTTAACCCACTGTTCCTAGACCAGTTAACCCACTGTTCCTAGGCCGTCATTGAAAATATAGAATTTGTTCTTAACTGACTTGCCTAGTTAAAAAAAAGAAGTGTTTTTGTAAAATGTTCTGCAGTAATTGTTTAGAAGTCTTATTAGATTAATCTCAGTGCAAAGCCCTCATTTAATGCTAACGCCTGTTATGATACAGACCTGCGTTCCTGTGGAATAGTACAGGCCGCTGGTGTTTACCCTGGTCCTCTCCCTTGGTTACCACAGGTGAAAGGAGGAGTCAGGAAGAAGTCTGGACTTGCTCACAGGAAGTCTCTGAATGACTCACTGGAGGGAGAGGTCAAGGCCTTCCTCCTAGACGAGGGCCAACTGCACACTTATGACGACCTCACCAAAGTCAACCCCGTGACCCCAACAACAGGTAGGCCCAAAGCCATGGCTACCTCTGTTGGAGAGAGCCAGACATGACTCAACAGCAGTCAGGCTTGTTTCACTTTGGAACTGCAACTGACATGTTTCTGAGGGACTTTAAACGATGGTTCCTTTTTTAACAAACAAGCTACTAGTTTAGACTTTCTGTTTTCTTGTTAATTCATGTGTAAATCCATGTGTGTGTTTCTGTGTAAATCCCTGTGTGTGTGTTTCTGTGTAAATCCCTGTGTGTGTGTTTCTGTGTAAATCCCTGTGTGTGTGTTTCTGTGTAAATCCCTGTGTGTGTGTTTCTGTGTAAATCCCTGTGTGTGTGTTTCTGTGTAAATCCCTGTGTGTGTGTTTCTGTGTAAATCCCTGTGTGTGTGTTTCTGTGTAAATCCCTGTGTGTGTGTTTCTGTGTAAATCCCTGTGTGTGTGTTTCTGTGTAAATCCCTGTGTGTGTGTTTCTGTGTAAATCCCTGTGTGTGTGTTTCTGTGTAAATCCCTGTGTGTGTGTTTCTGTGTAAATCCCTGTGTGTGTGTTTCTGTGTAAATCCCTGTGTGTGTGTTTCTGTGTAAATCCCTGTGTGTGTGTTTCTGTGTAAATCCCTGTGTGTGTGTTTCTGTGTAAATCCCTGTGTGTGTGTTTCTGTGTAAATCCCTGTGTGTGTGTTTCTGTGTAAATCCCTGTGTGTGTGTTTCTGTGTAAATCCCTGTGTGTGTGTTTCTGTGTAAATCCCGTGTGTGTGTTTCTGTGTAAATCCCCGTGTGTGTGTGTTTCTGCGTAAATCCCCGTGTGTGTGTGTTTCTGCGTAAATCCCCGTGTGTGTGTGTTTCTGCGTAAATCCCGTGTGTGTGTGTTTCTGCGTAAATCCCGTGTGTGTGTGTTTCTGCGTAAATCCCCGTGTGTGTGTGTGTTTCTGCGTAAATCCCCGTGTGTGTGTGTTTCTGCGTAAATCCCGTGTGTGTGTGTTTCTGTGTAAATCCCCGTGTGTGTGTTTCTGTGTAAATCCCCGTGTGTGTGTGTTTCTGTGTAAATCCCCCGTGTGTGTGTGTGTTTCTGTGTAAATCCCCGTGTGTGTGTGTGTTTCTGTGTAAATCCCCGTGTGTGTGTGTGTTTCTGTGTAAATCCCCGTGTGTGTGTGTTTCTGTGTAAATCCCCGTGTGTGTGTGTTTCTGTGTAAATCCCCGTGTGTGTGTGTTTCTGTGTAAATCCCCGTGTGTGTGTTTCTGTGTAAATCCCCGTGTGTGTGTGTTTCTGTGTAAATCCCCGTGTGTGTGTGTTTCTGTGTAAACCCCTGTGTGTGTGTGTTTCTGTGTAAACCCGTGTTTCCAGTAAATCCCGTGTGTGTGTGTGTTTCTGTGTAAACCCCGTGTGTGTGTGTTTCTGTGTAAATCCCCGTGTGTGTGTGTTTCTGTGTAAATCCCCGTGTGTGTGTGTTTCTGTGTAAGCCCAGTGTGTGTGTGTTTCTGTGTAAACCCGTGTGTGTGTTTCTGTGTAAATCCCCGTGTGTGTGTGTTTCTGTGTAATCCGTGTGTGTGTGTTTCTGTGTAAATCCCCGTGTGTGTGTGTTTCTGTGTAAATCCCCGTGTGTGTGTGTTTCTGTGTAAATCCCCGTGTGTGTGTGTTCTGTGTAAATCCCCGTGTGTGTGTGTTTCTGTGTAAATTTGTGTGTGTTTCTGTGTAAATCCCCGTGTGTTTCTGTGTAAATCCCTGTGTGTGTGTGTTTCTGTGTAAATCCCCGTGTGTGTGTGTTTCTGTGTAAATCCCCGTGTTGTGTGTTTCTTTAAATCCCTGTGTGTGTGTGTTTCTTTAAATCCCTGTGTGTGTGTGTTTCTGTGGTTAGTGCTGAAATGCCTACAAGCCAGGTACAGGGCAAAGGTGTTCTACACCCATGCTGGCTGTACCCTGGTGGCCCTCAACCCTTTCCAGCCAGTCCCTGACCTCTACTCCTTGGATGTGATGAAGGAATACCATTGTGCTCCACAGCCACAGGTACTGTACAACCATTAGCCTGTTTATCAGTGGTATTATCATGGCCTTTTTGGTTTATAGCATGTCAGATATATATATATATATATCTCTCTCTCTTTTTATATATATTGTCTACTAGATTTAATTTTAGTGCCAAGTTACTGTAACACATGAAACAAAGTTGGGTAAATTAATGTTTTAATAGTTTAAAAACATGAGGCGGCGGGGTAGCTTAGTGGTTAGAGTGTAGAGGCGGCAGGGTAGCCTAGTGGTTAGAGTGTGGAGGCGGCAGGGTAGCCTAGTGGTTAGAGTGTGGAGGCGGCAGGTAGCCTAGTGGTTAGAGTGTAGAGGCGGCAGGTAGCCTAGTGGTTAGAGTGTGGAGAGGTGGCAGGTAGCCTAGTGGTTAGAGTGTGGAGGCGGCAGGTAGCCTAGTGGTTAGAGTGTGGAGGCGGCAGGTAGCCTAGTGGTTAGAGTGTGGAGGCGGCAGGTAGCCTAGTGGTTAGAGTGTGGAGGCGGCAGGTAGCCTAGTGGTTAGAGTGTGGAGGCGGCAGGTAGCCTAGTGGTTAGAGTGTGGAGGCGGCAGGTAGCCTAGTGGTTAGAGTGTGGAGGCGGCAGGTAGCCTAGTGGTTAGAGTGTGGAGGCGGCAGGGTAGCCTAGTGGTTAGAGTGTGGAGGCGGCAGGGTAGCCTAGTGGTTAGAGTGTGGAGGCGGCAGGGTAGCCTAGTGGTCAGAATCTGTCGTTCTGCCCCTGAACAGGCAGTTAACCCACCGTTCCTAGACCGTCATTGTAGATAAGAATTAGTTCTTAACTGACTTGCCTAGTTAAATATTTAAAGAATGCTGATGGAAAGGAGTCACATTTCATGAATTCTTACAACTGTCTCTAATAATTGTTTTCTCTGTCTGTCCAGGAGTCCAAACCCCACATCTTCATAGTGGCGGAGGAGGCCTACAGAAACGTACAAGGCCAGGTGGAGCCCGTGAACCAGTCTCTGGTGGTCAGCGGAGAGAGCGGAGCAGGGAAGGTAAAACGTAATCAATAATTTATTACCCTGTTATGAAGTGTCAATAACGGGAAGTGTAACATCTTTAGTTTTTTAAAGTACCCTGAATTATTTATTTAGGCTCTTTGTTCTTGACCAGACATGGACCTCTCGTTGCCTTATGAAGTATTATGCCACTGTAGCAGCGTCTTCCTCGCTGATGAAGAGTCAGGACACCGTGGAGAGGATAGAGAAGAGGGTACTGGACTCCAACCCCATCATGGAGGCTTTTGGTGAGACTGGAAAGCATTTTTAGTTTCTAATATCAACTTGTATTTTTTATCTTTTATAAACGCAATCATCAACAACTTAGCCAATATTGGGATAAAGATGCCTGGATCTAGCTAATCAATGTGGTATTTATTTGATGTGTCCGATTGACATGATGATTGTTGTTGCTATATGGGCTCATTCCATGCTTTGTTTACTTACTGGGCCCCTATTTATATAGGCAACGCCTGCACCTTACGAAACAGCAACAGCAGCCGCTTTGGGAAGTACATCCAGCTCCAGCTCAACCGGTATGTCTGGTTGTCTATCTGATTCTAGATCAGTCCTGTTTAGCCAAGTGGTCATTGATGACTGTGGCCAAGATGGCACCGACAGATCTGAGAGCAGAGTAGTATGCCATCACTGCAGACACCTAATAAATAAGTTGACAGAGGTATGAGAACATCACAATAAATCTTAACTGGAAAAGGCTGTTTTGTGCTGACGACGCAACCGGCGCCCTGTTCATTCAAATGTCATTTTGTCACCTGTCCAGGTCTCAGCTGCTGGTGGGGGCGTCCGTGCAAACATACCTACTGGAGAAGACCAGGGTAGCTGGACAACCAGTCAATGAGAGAAACTTTCACATATTCTACCAGGCAAGTTAAAGACACACTCTTGACTACAAAGATTAATTGAAAGTTAATGTTAATTAACTCTGGTTAATTTTAAGTTAAGTAATATCTTATGTGTGTGTGCCTGGCCTCTGTACATGTCAATACATTTAGTGTGATATATATATACACTGCTCAAAAAAATAAAGGGAACACTAAAATAACACATCCTAGATCTGAACTAATGAAATATTCTTATTAAATACTTTTTCTTTACATAGTTGAATGTGCTGACAACAAAATCACACAAATGATCAATGGAAATCAAATTTATCAACCCATGGAGGTCTGGATTTGGAGTCACACTCGAAATTAAAGTGGAAAACCACACTACAGGCTGATCCAACTTTGATGTAATGTCCTTAAAACAAGTCAAAATGAGGTTCAGTAGTGTGTGTGGCCTCCACGTGCCTGTATGACCTCCCTACAATGCCTGGGAATGCTCCTGATGAGGTGGCAGATGGTCTCCTGAGGGATCTCCTCCCAGACCTGGACTAAAGCATCCGCCAACTCCTGGACAGTCTGTTGGTGGATGGAGAGAGACATGATGTCCCAGATGTGCTCAATTGGATTCAGGTCTGGGGAATGTGCGGGCCAGTCCATAGCATCAATGCCTTCCTCTTGTAGGAACTGCTGACACACTCCAGCCACATGAGGTCTAGCATTGTCTTGCATTAGGAGGAACGCAGGGCCAACCGCACCAGCATATGGTCTCACAAGGGGTCTGAGGATCTCATCTCGGTACCTAATGGCAGTCAGGCTACCTCTGGCGAGCACATGGAGGGCTGTGCGGCCCCCCAAAGAAATGCCACCCCACACCAGGACTGACCCACCGCCAAACCGGTCATGCTGGAGGATGTTGCAGGCTGCAGAATGTTCTCCACGGCGTCTCCAGACTGTCACGTCTGTCACATGCTCAGTGTGAACCTGCTTTCATCTGTGAAGAGCACAGGGCGCCAGTGGCGAATTTGCCAATCTTGGTGTTCTCTGGCAAATGCCAAACGTTCTGCACGGTGTTGGGCTGTAAGCACAACCCCCACCTGTGGACGTCGGGCCCTCATACCACCCTCATGGAGTCTGTTTCTGACTGTTTGAGCAGACACATGCACATTTGTGACCTGCTGGAGGTCATTTTGCAGGGCTCTGGCAGTGTTCCTCCTTGCACAAAGGCGGAGGTAGCGGTCCTGCTGCTGGGTTGTTGCCCTCCTACGGCCTCCTCTACGTCTCCTGATGTACTGGCCTGTCTCCTGGTAGCGCCTCCATGCTCTGGACACTACGCTGACAGACACAGCAAACCTTCTTGCCACAGCTCGCATTGATGGTTCATCCTGGATGAGCTGCACTACCTGAGCCACTTGTGTGGGTTGTAGACTCCGTCTCATGCTACCACTAGAGTGAAAGCACCGCCAGCGTTCAAAAGTGACCAAAACATCAGCCAGGAAGCATAGGAACTGAGAAGTGGTCTGTGGTCCCCACCTGCAGAACCACTCCTTTATTGGGGGTGTCTTGCTAATTGCCTATAATTTCCACCTGTTGTCTATTCCATTTGAACAACAGCATGTGAAATGTATTGTCAATCAGTGTTGCTTACTAAGTGGACAGTTTGATTTCACAGAAGTGTGATTGACTTGGAGTTACATTGTGTTGTTTAAGTGTTCCCTTAATTTTTTTTGAGCAGTGTATTTATGCATTGACATTCTGTTCAGATGATGACAGGAGGCAGCGATGAGCAGAGGAGGGAGTGGAAGATGTCACATGACCAACATTTTGCCTGGCTCCCAAATGCTGAAAAGACATTGGAAGGTACATTTGTTGTGTCCTCATCCTCCTCCAAACAAATGGCTTCTAATCGGTTGCACGTATTGAATGTAAAAGTACCATGTATTTTTATTCTATTCAGGTCAATGTTCCCAGTTTCTGATTTTCTTCTTTTTGTCTTTTTTCTTCTTCCTCTTTGTCTTCTTCTCTTTGTCTTCTTCTTCTCTTCTTCTTCTCTTTGTCTTCTTCTTCTCTTTTTCTTCCCTTTTTTTTCTTCTCTTTGTCTTCTCTTTTTCTTCCCTTTTTCTTCTGTTTTTCTTCTTGTTTTGCAGAGGATTGTTTTGATGAGACTGTAGAGGCTATGGTACACCTGGGCATCAATGCAGAGAAGCAGGGACATATATTTAGGGTAGAAGGATATAAACTAAATCACCTAAATGATTCCAAAGAAGATTCTGTACTGTCTCCACATAATCACTCATAAATATATTTCTACCACAACTTCCTGTTGTCTTAACAGATACTAGCAGGTCTTCTTCAGTTGGGGAACGTGATTTTCTGTTCTGCCATGGATGAATCGCAACCCTGTGACCTCGAGGAGAAATCCAAAGGTATTTAATCTGATATTAGATCAACTTTCCCTTTCTGCCATTTTTGACTTCAATTCAGTTAAATTTTTATTTTACCTTTTTTATTTAACTAGTCAAGTCAGTTAAGAACAAATTCTTATTTTCAATGACGGACTAGGAACAGTGGGTTAACTGCCTGTTCAGGGGCAGAACGACAGATTTGTACCTTGTCAGCTCGGGGGTTTGAACTTGCAACCTTCCAGTTACTAGTCCAACGCTCTAACCACTAGGCTACCCTGCCACCCCGAATTGAAACTGTTGTCTGACTCCATTCTCAAACCTTTTCAGACATCAGTTCAGCTCCAACGTGGTCTCAACAATCAATGAATCCTATTTGAAGAGAGTTTTTTTACATGATCCTCCTGTCTCATCCTGTAGACTTTATGCATCGTTGTGCATCGTTGCTGTGTGTCCCGGTGGAGGAACTGCAGACATGCCTCAGGGTACGGACCCTGAGGGCAGGGAAGCAGAGTGCTCTCTTCAAGCCCTGCTCCCTGGCAGACTGCAGTGTCAGGAGGGACTGCCTCGCAAAGGTCATCTATGCACAGTGAGTCAGACCAACCGAGAGGACATATTTCCTTCATAACCTAGTTTATAATCACTCATAAGTAAAAACAAAAAAATCTGTCATAAATATTTAGATATGAACCAGGTTGTCATTTTGAAAACTTTACATTTTTTTCCCTAAAGTAGATTCTGAGAGGTTATACTTATTAGAAACATGCATTTGGGCTGAGGTCCAGCTCTTGTCTGTTGGTATGAAAGACATGCCTGTCCTCTCCCTCATCAACTTCATTCTGAAAATATCACACCCTTTTAATGTGTACTGTAACTACAATGGAATCAACCATTTGTGTAATGTGTACTGAATGTTTTTTATTTTATTTTTCCAAACAGATTATTTGAATGGTTGGTTACGTTCATCAACGACAGCATATGTGCAGACAACTCGACCTGGTGTAATTTCATAGGTAAATAGGTGTTTTTTTTAAATTACGTAATATCTCCCATATTAAAAATGAATCCTTTGTTTACTTCTCACTCTGGTTAAGCTGAACCTGTCCTTTGGGGAGGGGGTTGTTTGGTTAACTTTTCCTTTGTAATTACACCGGTATAGTGGGTTCAATTTAAAACGTCTGCTAAATATAATTTATTACATTTTCTCTCTCTCTGTCTCTGTCTGTCTCTCTCTCTCTCTCTCTCTCTCTCTCTGTCTGTCTCTCTCTCTCTAGGTCTGCTCTGATGTTTCTAGGTCTGCTGGATGTTTATGGTTTTGAGTGCTTTCAGTTTAACAACCTAGAACAGCTATGCATCAACTACGCCAACGAGAAACTGCAGCAGCACTTTGTAGCCCACTATCTCAAAGCCCAACAGGTAGCTTGTTCAATTGAACATTTTCCAAGTTGAAATAGTGAACTGTGTTTTTGTTGTTTTACACTCTACATCAGGGGTATTAACCTCTGACCCTACGCAGTACGGAGCCGGCGGATTTTCTGTTCTACCTGATTTATTCATTGAACAATGGAAGAAGAGATAAAAAGTAGTGAGACTGGCTTCGAGGTCCAGCGTTGTTTGGGGGCTGTACGGCTCTAGCCTCCGGTCTCAGGGCGCTAATCTGTGGAGAACTAGACTGGCTTCGAGGTCCAGCGTTGTTTGAGGGCTGTACGGCTCTAGCCTCCGGTCTCAGGGCGCTAATCTGTGGAGAACTAGACTGGCTTCGAGGTCCAGCGTTGTTTGGGGGCTGTACGGCTCTAGCCTCCGGTCTCAGGGCACTAATCTGTGGAGAACTAGACTGGATTTTCCCATTCTGAATGAGCCAGAGGGCGTGTAACACTTCGGAGAACAAGAAAATACCGTCTTAGTTACCTAGTGCTGTCTTAGTTTCGTCTTGGTTACCTAGTGCCGTCTTGGTTACCTAGTGCTCAACAGTGAAGTCTCTCGCCCTTAGGAGGAGTACGTCTCAGAAGGGTTGGAGTGGTCGTTTGTGAAATACCAGGACAACCAGGGTTGTCTGGATCTGATAGAGGGCATCCCCACTGGAGTGTTTTCTCTCCTCAATGAGGTGTGTACAGTAGTGGATCGCTACTCCGGTCCTCCAGTATTCCCCCCCCCAAACAGCACACATTTCTGTTGCAGACCCGGACAGAAACACCTGATTTCAACACGGGCTCGATGAATAGTTGACAAGTAGAATCCGTTGTGTTTGTCCAGAGTCACAACACAAATATGTGCTGTTGGGGGTACTGGAGGACCGGAGTTGGGATCCACCGCTCTAGAATACTGCTACCTTTTTTTGTAATTTGTTTTGTTGTACAGAAACAATATATCAAGCTCTTTGGTTATTTATGTTATTCATATGTCTCTGTCTGTTAACCCATCCATCCATTCAGGAATGCCTTCTCAACCGAGCCTCCGACGCCAAGCAGTTCAGGGTTCGTCTGGAGAAAGAGCTGTCTGACAACGGCAGTATGAGCTGGGACAAGTTCAGCAAGCAGCCCCACTTCACTGTGGCTCACTATGCTGGCAAAGTCTCCTACCAGATAGAAGGCATGATGGAGAAGAACAAGGTACGTTGGAACGATGCTGTGGAAGGTGCTGCTAATCATTTCATTAGTTGATCGCAAAAAACACTATTTTTTTTGATTGATTTACAAGACTCCCCTGTGCTGATTCTATAACGGATAACTGACATGTTTGGTCCATTCACACACTACTGTATGGAAGTCTGTGAAAGATGCTAGCCCTACATACTTCATAGCCAGAAGACATTGTAAGACTTAATTGCATGACGAGACTCACACTGAAAGCACCCTTCTCCCTTCTATAGGACCCAGTGCCCCCAGAACTAATCCACCTGCTACAGAAGTCTGAGAACCCTCTGCTTCACCAGCTGTTTGCTGACAGAGACCCAGTGGGTCAAGGCACCAGGGGACTCAGACAAGTGGTCACTGTGGTCTCCAAGTTCAAGGTGAGGCAAACCATCCTAGATGTTAGGAATCCTTCTATTCTAATTGTTGATCTCTATTTGTGGTATTCACTTGTTCTAGAACCCCTCAGAGCTTCTTGTTCCATATTTTCTGGGTGGTAATTGTCTCCCTTATAGAACTCTCTGGAGAACCTAATGAAGATTCTACACAGCACCACTCCTCACTACACCCGCTGCATCAAACCCAACACAGACTGCAGGCCTCTCACCTTCAAAAAGGAGGAGGTAGGAGAAAGAGGACTGCTTTGACTTGGTAACGAACCATGACAACGCATCAATCATCATCACGTCTTTGTTCAGTAGATGTTTTTATCTTCTCGGAACACAATCATGACATTTGATAACTGGAAAATGAAATGTGCAATTGATAACTCAGATATTGGTCACTAGGCAAATTGTATTTTTAATTTAATATGTCCTACAACTCTCTCTTATAAAGCTATATTTTATGACTTCGTTCATTTTATGATTTCATTGTTAGGTCATTATGCAACTAGAGGCCTGTGGGATTGTAGAGACCATACACATCAGTGCAGCAGGCTTTCCAATAAGGTAAGGTCAGAGGAGGATGGTGTGTATTGTTCAGAGTTAGGGGTGTCAAATTTCAAGTAACTTTCCCAGGTTTTCCAGAAATCCTGGTTGGAGGATTCTGGATTTCTTGCTTATTCCCTCCTAATTCCAGGGATCTTCCAAGCCTGGTTTTCTGGATTTTTGCAATACTATAGAGAGCAGATCCCTTTCCTGAACTGGGCTTGAACCTCTACACAAGAGGCACTGTCATCGGTACCACTGACCCAGAAAGACGGGTTATACTGAACAAAATCTCCTCTTGATTTAGACTGCCGCTTCCCATCTCACTTTGTTTTTTGTTCCTCTGTGCAGAATTCCCTATACGAGTTTCACACAGCGTTATGGACTGATTTCCAATTTGACATTGTTTCGTCAAGGAGCTGGTGAGCAAGGTAAGTCTGACATCAGGAGACATGTACTGCAGTAGTGTTTGGTGTTATATCAATGGTGACTTTAAACTTTAACTCTTTTTTTTAAATGTATTTTTTAAATCTATGTGGTAGGAGGAAACTGAGGATGGATAAACAACATTGTGGTTACTTCTCAATACTAATCTAATTGACAGAGTGAAAAGGAGGAAGCCTGTACAGATTAAAAACATATTATAAAACATGCTTCCTGTTTGCAGCAAGGAACTAAATAAAGTTGAACTAAAAAAAAATGTGACCGAGCAGTTCACTTTTTTTATCCTGAATACAAAGAGTTATGTTCGTGTCAAATCCAGCACAACACATTACGGAGCACCATTCTCCAAATTTTGACTTAAATCGGCTTGAAAATCTATGGCAAGACCTGAAAATGGTTGT
Organism: Oncorhynchus tshawytscha; assembly: GCF_018296145.1. Taxonomy (NCBI): domain Eukaryota; kingdom Metazoa; phylum Chordata; class Actinopteri; order Salmoniformes; family Salmonidae; genus Oncorhynchus; species Oncorhynchus tshawytscha. The sequence continues at coordinate 46,701,721 of NC_056458.1, read as the reverse complement.
CTAGCAATGCTCAACAACCATTTGGACAGACCCTGAAGAATTCTGAATAGAATAATGTCCAAATGTTGCACAATCCAGGTGTGAAAAGCTCTATATACAGTATATTTAAATCAAGTTTGAATTCAGGTTATAACGCAACAAAATATGGAATAAGTCAAGGGGTATGAATACTTTCCGAAGGCTCTGACTCCAAAGAAAACAAACAGTTGAATCGTGAACTCTTTGGTCGCAAGTTTTATCAGAATGAATACAGCAGGGGCTTCTGCTATCTTTGTTCTCTCTTGCTGATGGCTCTTTTCTTTTCTCTCTGCTAGCTCTCCTGTCCTTAGAGTTGATCCTGTACTCTCCCCTCCTACTCTGGAGCTCCTTAGAGTTGACTTTTTTTCTAAAATACGTTTCCAACAATTTTATAATCTCTCAGGTAAAAAAAAATGCATGCTTAAAGCAATTTCTTCATTGCATGCTGTGCTGTGCTATTTCCTTCTCTTGACGTTCCCGGCTTGCTCTGACTTGCTGTCAAAATGAATGATCTGTTGACGCTATTTGGTTGTAATTCCAGAACGGAAATGTGTTTTTATGCTAATTGTCCATTGTGACACTTTATAGCTCTAGAACCTAAATACCGTGGTGTGCTCTCAACCTCTACATAGTTTTGCCTCATACCATGGTTTACAGGCAGGCCATCAAAGTGTTCAAATACACAAATCAAATCCAATCAAATTTTATTTGTCACATACACATGGTTAGCAGATGTTAATGCGAGTGTAGCGAAATGCTTGTGCTTCTAGTTCCGACAGTGCAGTAATAACCAACGAGTAATCTAACTAAAAATTCCAAAACCACTGTCTTATAAACAGTGTAAGGGGATAAAGAATATGTACATAAGGATATATGAATGAGTGATGGTACAGAGCAGCTTACGCAAGATACAGTAGATGGTATCGAGTACAGTGTATATACATATGAGATGAGTATGTAAACAAAGTGGCATAGTTAAAGTGGCTAGTGATACATGTATTACATAAGGATGCAGTCAATGATATAGAGTACAGTATATACGTATGCATATGAGATGAATAATGTAGGGTAAGTAACATTATATAAGGTAGCATTGTTTAAAGTGGCTAGTGATATATTTACATTTCCTATCAATTCCCATTATTAAAGTGGCTGGGGTTAAGTCAGTGTCAGTGTGTTGGCAGCAGCCACTCAATGTTAGTATTCCATTGTGTGGTTTGGCAGTTGAAACCAAATGGGTCAACAACATTCACTTTAACCTTGAAGCAACCATTTTAAGTGTTACCTTGAATCAAAATAATAATATATTTTTTTCTTCATCTGTTATTTTACCAGGTAAGAACACGTTCTCATTTGCAGCAACGACCTGGGGAATAGTTACAGGGGACAGGTGGGGGGATGAATGAGTCCATTGTAAACTGGGGATTATTAGGTGACCATGAGGGTCAGATTGGAAATTTAGCCAGGACACCGGGGTCAACACCCCTACTCTTACAATAAGTGCCATGGGATCTTTAATGACCTCAGATGGTCAGGACACCTGTTTAACGTCCCATCCGAAAGACTGCACCCTGCACAGGGCAATGTCCCCAATCACTGCCCTGGGGCATTGGGATATTTTTTTTAGACCAGAGGATCAGCTGTGGTTAGAAATCTGGTCAGTGTTTCAGGACCATGCAGACTATGGTGTCATGGATTGACATGTAAGATGTGTTGAACTCTGCTGTGTGTGTCCTATATGCAGTCCTTCATATAGATGTCAGTCTGTTTATGTCTCTAACCCTTCTCTCTGTGTCTCTCTGTGTCTCTCTGTGTCTCTCTGTGTCTCTTTCTGTCTCTCTCTCTCAGGATTGGAGGCGGACAACAAGGAAGCTCTCGGTTCGGCTGTGGCTGATATTCTCAGGGTGGTGTTAAGTCACACTCTCGACGCCTCGCGCCATATCGACAACGAGGCCCGCAGCTCGCTGGTGCACTGCGGCAGGACCAAAGTGTTCCTGACTAATTCCATGGTCAGTGCTGTATTGGTCTTCAGCATCGTAGTTGGTTGAGATTTACTTTGGTGATTTATCAAATCAATGAGATTTTATACTCTTGAGAAGTCCAGTTATGTATACTGAACAAAAGTATAAAATTAACGATTTAACTGAGTTATAGTTCATATGATTAAATTCATTAGGCTCTAATCTATGGATTTCACATGACTGGGTAGGGGTGCAGCTGTGGGTGGACCTGGGAGGGTGTAGGCCTTCCCCTTGGGAGCCAGATCCACCCACTTGGAAGCCAGGTCCAGCTAATCAGTCAACCAATGTCTGCTCTGGTGGACATTCCTGCAGTCAGTATGCCAATTACACACTCCCTCAACTTGAGACATCTGTAGCATTGTCTTATGTGGCAAATCTGCACATTTTAGTGGCCTTTTATTGCTCCCAGCACAAGGTGCACCTGTGTAATGTTCATGCTGTTTAATCATATTGATATGCCACACCTGTCAGGTGGATGGGTTATCTTGACAAAGGAGAAATGCTCACTAACAGGGACGTAAACAAAGTTGTTCACAACAATGAGAGAAATAAGCTTTTTGTGCAAATGGAACATTTCTGGGATCTTTTATTTCAGCTCATGAAACATGGGACCAACACTTTACATGTTGCGTTTTATATTTTTATTCAGTGTAGTAAGTGTGAGTCGTATGTTAAGGCCCCTAATCCCATACGCTGTAACAGTGTCACACTGTTGAGTGGAGCATAAACACTCAAAACACCCCACTGGGCACAAACTGGTTGAAACAACATTGTTTTCCACCTCTTTTCAACAACAACAACAACAATGTGATGACGTGGTATCAATGTGGAAAACTGATCTGGACTTGCAAAAAAAAAGTTATCAACGTAAAGGAATTTCGAACACGTCTTTTTAGTCTAAATCCAATGAGATGGTTCAAATGTTTTCTTGAATTAACGTTAGTTGACAACTAAAATCAATTGTTAAACTAAACGTTGAACTGACATCTGCCCACTGGGATAAGTCAAAGCAGACCCGATAGTCTGCAGACCCTTTGTCACCATGGACTGACAATAGAATTAAGAATTGAATAGGATGTTTTCTGGGGCTGACAGACTGATGGCTCGGCCCCTGTAGACTATAAATCAACGTAGGTGACCTCTAGACAGTTGTCCTGTCTATAAGCAGTGTACTGTGAGCTGAGTCTGGGATAGACCCTAATCCTCAGTTCTGATCTAATCTATAGCTGGAGCTGCTGGAGGAACACAGGAACCGGGTGTGCTCCCAGAGGGCCTTCTCTATCCAATGCTGCTGGCACAGGCACAAACAGCGCAGACGTCACGCCATGAGACGGGCCTGCACCCTGATCCAAGCAGGTAAGGTCAAGACTTAAATCCCTAGCAGTCTGTGAGAGCGGGAGAGGTCACAGTATAGCGCTCTGTAACAATGGCCTCGCTCCAACTGGGTCTGCCACTTCTTCTGTTATGTAAATGAGGATCATTGCATGGCACACAGCTCCACTGCTGTCTGTCCTGTCTTGGCCTGACTGTTCCTGTCTTGGCCTGACTGTTCCTGTCTTGGCCTGACTGTTCCTGTCTTGGCCTGACTGTTCCTGTCTTGGCCTGACTGTTCCTGTCTTGGCCTGACTGTTCCTGTCTTGGCCTGACTGTTCCTGTCTGACTGTTCCTGTCTTGGCCTGACTGTTCCTGTCTTTGACTGTTCCTGTCTTGGCCTGACTGTTCCTGTCTTGGCCTGACTGTCTTGGCCCTGTCTTGGCCTGACTGTTCCTGTCTTGGCCTGACTGTTCCTGTCTTGGCCTGACTGTTCCTGTCTTGCCTGACTGTTCCTGTCTTGGCCTGGCTACTTTCCTGTCTTGGCCTGACTGTTCTGTCTGTCTGTCCTGTCTTGGCTGTTCCTGTTTGGCCTGCACGTCTTGGCCTGACTGTTCCTGTCTTGGCCTGGCTGTTCCTGTCTAGGGGGCCCGTCTTGGCCTGGCTGTTCCTGTCTAGGGGGCCCGTCTTGGCCTGGCTGTTCCTGTCTGTCTGGCCAAGAGGCACCAGATGGTAGAGCCTGCAACCCTGTTCAGATGACTACGGGTTGCTGTACTTAAATCCTTACGAAGGAATATAAACAACTTAAGCTCACCTGAATAACACCTTGACCATATGTTTCCTCTGAGTCACATTGATGTTAATATCCAGATATACCTTTTGGTGATCAGATCTCGATTATTTAATCCAGGTAAAGTGTTCCTTTTAATTCAGATGACAGCGTTTGACACAGCTGTTAAGACAACAAAAAAATAATGCATGTCTAGAATGCACGGTTGTCTGTGATTGATCTATAGAGATATGATGTAATAGTGTTCTTTAAAAAAAAATTCTGTGGCTGTATCGTTATCTGATCGCGTCTACCTTCCTCCTGCAGCGGTACGGTCATGGCTGGTCAGGAGAGCGGTCCGGAGGTGGCACAGGGCGGCCATAGTCCTCCAGAGGTCCTGGAGGAAATGGAGGGTGAGTAGAAGTCCTGCTGGCTTCTCGCTAGGTCACCCTCACACAAAATGGGTTTAGTCCATGTAAGGTAAAACAACAGGAGGGCTCGGTGTAACAGTATAAATTTAGACCGTCCCCTCGCCCATACCCGGGCGCGAACCAGGGACCCGCTGCACACATCAACAACAGTCACCCACGAAGCATCGTTACCCATCGCTCCACAAAAGCCGCGGCCCTTGTAGAGCAAAGGGGAACTACTACTTCAAGGTCTCAGAGCAAGTGACGTCACCGATTGAAACGCTATTTAGCGCTAAACTAAGCTAGCCGTTTCACATCCGTTACACTAGGTCATCCTCGCACAAAATGGGTTTTTAACCTCCAAGGATGGTTCCTGGTTAAACAAAAAGGGTCCATTTAAAATGGGAGCAAACGCATGATTTTCTTGAATTCATCGGCTCCCATCCTCGCCGTCTGAATTCTAGGACAGCGTTTAAACTCAAGTGGTCGGTCTCTTCTATGTAGGAATTTCTTCTTTCCTACAGGAGTGAATTAATTTGATTTTTGAAAATGTTAAATACTAACGGTTGCTTCATTCAAAGAAAATACACCATACACCCATTTAAAAACAGTCAAGTTTTTTTTTTGTTCCATCGTGATGGTCCTTGTCAGACATCCAAGGAAAAGCTAGTACAGGAGTTGTGACTGTACAGACTTTGTCCTCGTGTTGCAGGCGCTGATGGACTCCCTGGCTGAGGCAGAGCTGGACGACGCAGAGGACCTACAGGAGGCTATGCCAACAGAGTTGGACCCCATCCTCCGGGCCAGGGGCTCGGTGCAGCTCTCCAGCATCCAGGAGCCCGTCATGGTGCGAGGCTGGCCCATGGGCTTGGCTCTGGCCTCAGCCCCCACCATCACTGTGTCCATGACCGCTACTGGCTTCCAGAAGATGATGTCTGTCATGGCCTGCCTCAATGGACACTGCTTCAGGAGCGGGGACTATAAGGTGGAGACCAACCAATTCAAGCAGGGGGTTGCCTCCATCAGGGCTCAGCCCAGGGTAAGACTACCATCTCTCCCCTCCAGACAAATATTTGTAATACTTGAGGCAAGCGAAGTCGAGTACACCTCAAATATACATGCATTTTACGTAGGTCTACCCCCTCAACCAGACAATTCCCACCTGTATTCACGTGTGTTGTTTTAATTTCATTGTGAATTTGTTGTTTGTGGTCCTTTTCCCACTTCATTAGGGGTCTATTAAGCTTCACTACCAGCGATCTCCACTGCTCTACGCTGATCTGCATCCAGACCACAAGCGTGATGGAGTGACCGGCTTAAACCAGATACTGCTAGAGAGCACCTGAGTGGGATCCCATTCTATGTTCCTAATTTATATCCAGCACTTTTAAGTGAGCTGCCTCAATCATATAACTGCACCTTTTTTTTTTTTTTTAATAAGTATTGTAGACAGAGATAAATGGACCAGGAGAAATTGTTTTGTAGTGCTTTAGCTGCCATATTGGAAATATTTCATCATTGTTGAAAGTCTCAGGCTTTATGACCACTTGGGTGCCTTTTCTCGAAATCTGCGGCGTTCTTTCAACTCAAGAATGTACTGTGGATGAACTTGGCTTTTTTTATTTATGTATGGGAAACAGTTCATTTGGGATATTTGTTGTACTCCTTTTGTATATGTTTACATTTTTAGATATTGCTGCATTTTAAGTTATTGACAGGCCTGTTTTCAGAGGGAAATTGTTATTTTCATCAGGGATACATGTTTAAAACACTATTTTTTTTAAAAACCTATATTCCGTACACTTGAGCTCACAGACCAAATCTAAGTATAATTTTTAGCAAAGTCAACCACAGATCAAGGGAAACGCTGGGCATTTACACCAAATCCAGTCTATTTTTATGGCACAAGCTTCATTATTAGAGGTACACTAGTGTTTTGCATAGAAGGGAATAGTAGTGTTTGAACAAGCTTTATGATCAATGCCAACCAGTTTGCTGCTGATCGCTTCAGTGTTAAACCAAACAGCACGACAGAAACACCAATGTTTTGCTCTCTTTATTTGAAAGGAAACATTGATGTGCCACATTGCTTAATGCCAAGATGTGTTTATATGCTCGAAAAGGATTGTATCCTTCGGTCTGTATTTTGCCACTACAATAGTGTCCGTGTCCCAATCTGCTACTAGAGTAACTGATTATTATTTTTTTTTTTAACCCACTGCTCGTATAATCCTTCCTTGAATTATGTTTGTATTTTGAACTGAATAAACAATATTGTTTGTTTTATTAAGGGCATTCAAACATAGCTAGCTACTTGGTGTTTCAAAGGGCTCTTGGTACAGCTATATAAAGATCTGGACTTAGCTAGTTGGAACTACAGTATTGCAAAGACAAGTTAAAATAAATATTTAACAAATAAGTATACAGTTTTGTATATTTACACAGAAAGAAACTGAAGATTGAATTGTTTTTGTCAAATTGAGAAGTGAACATGAATTATGGACTCGGTGTATCTTCTGCTCAGCTCTGTCTGCAAGTACATTTTTAATAGTTTTTCTCAACAATCTGCAAGCATCGATCTGAAAGCTCAACAAACAGAGGCTCTTGCATTGCGGTCTTAATGGCGTCTGCTTTGCTGTCGGCTGCGTCCAAAGAGCTCATCAGCTGACGGAGATGTGGGTTTCGGAGCAGCTCTCTCAGCTCCTCCGACTTGCCTGTGGAGAAGCATAAACAAATTTATTACAGCAAAGATGTCAGAACAACATTTCATACAGCACAATTCACTATGGCAGCCAAGTGACTGTTTATATACCCAGTAAGTTAACAGGGTTTTAAAAGTTCAGAGCGCAAACAGAAATCTCAACGGCGTTTCGTACCTAATCGTCGTAGCCTCTGAAGTGGTACTTTATCTGTCTGGTCATCATCAAGGAGATCTTCAACGGTCCAGGGATCCTCTGCTGAAACTGACAAAATCATAGTGTATAATCAAACTGCTGTATTTTAAACAGCTCTTCAAACACATGTGATGCCTGAGAGAGAATGAGGAAACAGGTCCCAACGAATAAAGCATATTTCTGTCTGCAATGTTCAACTTCTGAACATTACACTAAACGCGAGTACATTCCTGGGAATTGATGAGGTTCTAGGTATAACATTGAACATGTCCTACCATTGCTGTATGCTCCATTTAGGTCTTGAACGGGAGGAGGGACTGACTGTTTTAGGGGCTGGCAGGTATCTGGGAAAAGGAAACAATGATGGTAGACTCATGTCACAAACAAGTGTGTTAACGTATGTTATCAGCTATTGCTATATACTGTATAGGCATGTGTAAAGTTATTTATGAATGATTAGCCACTTCCAAGACTTTAGATACTACTATAATGGGAAAAACCAACGTTCTTACCATTGGCCTTGTGGGTCTTGTAACAACTGAGAGAGCAGCTGAAAAACAAAGGACGAAAAAAATAAATATGGAACCGAATATGTCAAATCATAATGCATGTTTTGTAGCTAGCGAGATAATGTAGCTTTAGTAACGGTAGCTAACTAGATTGTGTAGCTTTAGTAGCGATAGCTAACGTTAGCTGTTTATAAATAAATACATCTGCAGCAGAAGTACAAATAAGACATTATACTCACTATCTGATTCTACAGGCCGGACATCGGTATTTGGGTGTCTCTCCACTGCACACATTGCAGATCTGCATTTTGACTGTAATATTTTAAACAAAAATAAACAGGGAACAATATTGTCATGCGTCGACTGCTAACTAGCTAGCAGAACAGACACGTGTTGGGGAAAAGAAAAGAAGCGTGACGTAATCAGCGGTGAAAGTACCGCCCAGTCGCGCTGGTAACAATAAGTAAAAGGTAGAGGGGATACCTACTGTAGTCTGTGGCACAGGTGAATGCTTTCAATTGAATCAAATCACATTTTATTTTATTTGTCACACAAGCGCCGAATACTTACAAGCCCTTAACCAACAATGCCGTTTTAAGAAAAATAAGTGTTAAGTAAAAAAAAAAAAAAAAAAAAAAATCGAACAAATAAAAAGAATTAAAGAGCAGCAGTAAAATAACAGTATTGAGGCTATATACAAGGAGGGTAACCGTACAGAGTCAATGTGCGGGGGGGCACCGGTTGGACGAGTAATTGAGGTAGTATGTACATGTAGATAGAGTTAAAGTGAATATGCATAGATAATAAACAGAGAGTAGCAGTGTAAAAGAGAGAGGGGGGAGGGGGACAATGCAAATAGTCTGGGTAGCCATTTGATTAGCTGTTCAGGAGTATTATGGCTAGAAGCTGTTGAGAAGCATTTTGAACCTAGACTTGGAATATGTCTTCACATTTAACGGCCTTGTGGAGAGATGGGTAACGACGATGCTTCAAGGGTGGTTGTTGTCAATGTGTGCAGAGGGTCCCTGGTTCGAGCCCAGGTTAGGGGCGAGGAGAGGGACGGAAGCTATACTGTTACACGAGGCCAACTGCCACAAGGACAGTTGCACTGGCAAGAAGTGAGCACGACTTAAGAGAGGAAAAAAAAGTTTTACTGATGAAGATAAATGAATGAGAAAGACAGAAAGTGAAGAGGCTGAGAAGAGATGGAGAGTGAGGTGACATTTGGGATTCATAGCAAAATTGTCAGTGATGGGGAGTAGTGAACTACAGTACATGTACACTGAACATAAATATAAAACGCAACATGTAAAGTGTTGGTCCCAAGTTTCATGAGCTGAAATAAAAGATCACAGAAATGTTCCATATGCACAAAAAACTTATTTTTCTAAAATGTGCACAAATTTGTTTACATCCCTGTTAGTGAGCATTTCTCCTTTGCCAAGATAATCCATCCACCTGACAGGTGTGGCATATATTGAAATCCTTGTGCTGGGGACAATAAAGGCCACTCTAACATGTGCAGTTTTGTGACACAACACAATGCCACAGATGTCTCAAGTTTTGAGGGAGCGTGGAATTGGCATGCTGACTACAGGAATGTCCACCAGAGCTGTTGCCAGATAATTTAATGTTCATTTCTCTACCGTAAGCGGTCTCCAACATCGTTTTAGAGAATTTGGCAGTACGTCCAACCTGCCTCACAAATGCAGACCATGTGTATCCACACCAGCCCAGGACCTCCACATCCGGCTTCTTCACCTGCGAAATCGTCTGATACCAGCCACCTAGAAAGCTCAGGAGTGTTTATGTCTGTTGTAAAGCCCTTTTGAGGGGAAAAACTCATTCTGATTGGCTGGCCTTGGCTCCCCAGTGGGTGGGCTTATGCCCTCCCAGGCCCACCCAAGGCAGTGCCCCTGCCCAGTAGTGAAATCCATAGATTAGGGCCTAATTTATTTATTTCAATTGACTGATTTCCTAATATGAACTGTAACTCAGTAAAATTGTTGAAATAGTTTCCTTTATATTTCTTATTCAGTATAGTTCAACTAGTAATTTAATTACATTTTGCAGTAGCTTTGTGGTATGCCTAGTTGAACTAAATTCAAATTGTGGTAATATTTTCAGTAGTTAATTACTACTACTGGAACTACACACTACTTTTTTTTGCTAAAATAACAGAACATACGGGTTAAAAAAAAAATAGGCAAGATGTATTTCATAGAGGTATTTAGATCAGATAAATGAGGGTCAACTTCAAACCTCTTTTAAATCGTCATCTCTTTATTCACAACACAGTAATTTTTACACTTTAAACCAAACAGTATCATAACAGCATAATAGTGCTAGAGATGTCTTCAACCATTTAAAACCGTTTATTCTTGCACACTGCTGAAACTGAAGAGCAGTAACAGGGGTGCAACATGTGGAAAAGGAGTGCACTCTAAACTAACTGCCAAGGTGTGTTTCCTGGCAGGCCAGTCCCAGTCAACTCCTTTCATTGGGTCATAAGGGTCAGGAAAGGCAAAAATACAAATTTGGACCATGTTCCAGTTCAATCTTCAACTAGGTTTGAGATCTGTATAGAAGGGAGATAAAATAAATAAATCAACTATAATATAATTTTTTCAAGGTCAACATGAACAACAGTTAGATTTGCTATTGGGTATAAATGCTGTTGATCCAGAATGTCAAAAACTCCACCCGATACAATGCACAGGGTTCTTTGTCCCGTCTTAAAATGGCAGTTGTACAAGAACAACAGCGCAGAGGCAAAAAAAGACACTGAACAGACATGTTTATGCGCAACATTGTTCGCACTAAAATAGCTTACTTTTCATCACATTTTCTATATCTTTCATAGTTCTACAACATTACCTGACACAGAGTCCATCAAGATGTTAAACTTTTGGTTCTCCTGCGTTTGAGTTCACTGTTTTGATATTTTTCAGCAATTTTTCTCTCGTGTCCAGCAGGGATATGGCGATTGGTGTTCAATCCGATTTCTCTCTTGGTTCTACCTTTTCCACCAGCGTGACATGAATATTCGGCTAAATTGTAGTAATCGTATTGGTCGTAGTGTGCTTCTTCGAAAAAAGCAAATCTTTCAATGTCTGTTGCCATACTTTTAGGAGAGGCAAATATTACTAGTACAGTACTCGAATGAACTCTATCAGCCGTGCAAAAGCTTGAAGTAAACAGATGATGTCACGCACAGTTTATATTCCTAACGTCACATGATCAAGAGACGACTCTGATTGGCCCATGTCAAGATCCCTTCGTTTTACAAGGCGGTGTTCTCCTTGTTTTTTTCTTCTTTGCATGGCAGCAAAGCCACCTACACACAACCAGGTTTGGGGAGGTTACTTTCTAATTATAATCTGTTACAGTTACGAGTTACTTGTCCACATTGTAATCAGTAATGTAACTTTTGGATTACCCAAACTCAGTAATGTAAACCGTTTACAGTCATTTACTTTTACATTACTTTCCCCTTAAGAGGCATTATAAGAAGAAAACAATGTATGTTTCCAATTGAACGACAACTATTGCAGGATAAAACAATGTTAAAGTTTACATAGCTGGCCATATATGGATGTTACATTTGACTTTATGGGTTGGTTATGTAGGCTTCCTCTAACCCATCGCTTTCTACTACATATAATATTACGATTAAATGATATCTTTACATTAAAAACCAAAGTCTATCAGAATTCCAGTCATTCCAATCTTCAAGAATATTGTTTTACCTGAGCAAAACCCTAAAACGAAGGACTTATTAGCCAGCCCTACTCTGTTGTTTATGATTTTGTTGTCATGGAGGACTGGTTGGGCTCATTGATTCGAGTTAAACAAATAAATGCTGCGCTCATGGTACGGCATGCTGTGAGCACCACTGAAAAGTGTTATTTACATGTGATAAATGAATGCCATATGCTGCATTTGTTATATGCCAATTGCTTACCTTTTAGTTGGTGACATTTTGATATCTTGATAATATGCAGCTGTTTAAAGGACAAATCTAGACATTAAACAATAACAAAAATGGATACCCCGCCTCTGTTTTGGTAAAAAGATGAGGGATGGGCCTGGAGAATTGTAACCACTCTCAGATTAATAGACAGAGCAACTGGACTGACCATCCGTGATATCAAAATGATTGTTTTAACCATGTTATGAGGCTATACAGTGTTTGTTTACATTTACAATGTTTACAAACATTGGAGGAAAACAAGCTTATATTTTGGGTTCTCATGGAGTGTGACAGTTGAACTAAGCTCATGAGGTATTAATAAATTATATTCTTCAAGAATGCTGATAATATACAGTACCAGTCAAAGGTTTGGACACACCTACTCATTCCAGGAGTTTTCTTTATTTTTACTATTTTATTTCATCTTTATTTAACTAGAATAATAGTGAAGACATAAAAGCTATGAAATAACACATACGGAATCAGGTAGTAGTGTTAAACAAATCAAAATATTTTTTTATATTTGAGATTCTTCAAAAGTAGCCACCCTTTTCCTTGATCACAGCTTTGTACAGTCTTGGCATTCTCTAAACCAGCTTCATGAGGTAGTCACCAGGAATGCATTTCAATTAACAGGTGTGCCTTGTTAAAAGTTAATTTGTGGAATTTATTTCCTTCTTAATGTGTTTGAGCCAATCAGCTGTGTTGTGACAAGGTAGGGGAGGTATACAGAAGATTTTATACAGAAGCCCTATTTGGTAAAAGACCAAGTCTATATTAAGGCAAGAACAGCTCAAATAAGCAAAGATAAATAACAGACCATCACTACTTTAAGACATGAAGGTCAGTCAATGTGGAAAATGTCAAGAACTTTTAAAGTTTCCTCAAGTGTAGTTGCAAAAACCATCAAGCTCTATGATGAAACTGGCTCTTATGTGGACAGCCACAGGAAAGGAAGACCCAGAGTTACCTCTGCTACCCTGAATGCCGGGTCGCCACTGCAATCCCTATACCCAGATACATGCAGTTGACTTGTAAATCTATCATGATGACACAGTATTAAATATGTCTGTTGGCTATAGACTGCAAACTGGGCAATGCGAGTACAATCTAGACATGTCCGGTAAACATATGATACTGTCCACTTTCACATTCCATGTGTATTGTATTTGCAAGACATTTTGGGATGGCAGGTAGCCTAGTGGTAAGAGTGTTGGGTCAGTTGATCAAAATGTTTCTAAATCAAATCACTGAGCTGACAAAGTAAAAAAAAAAAAAAAAAAGAGTCATTCTGCCCCTGAATAAGGCAGTTAACCCACTGTTCCTGGGCCATCATTGTAAATAAGAATTTGTTCTTAACTGACTTGCCTAGTTAAATAAAATTCTACTTCACTGTTGGAGCTAGTAACAAGCTTTTCGCTGCACCTGCCATAACACCTGCAAATCTGTGGACGTGAGCAATAAACTTTGATTTGAATTGTAGAGAGACAAACTCCTATGTTTAAACTCAGTATATGTTTCATGAGAAATGATCTCAAACTCTAATATCTAACAGTACACGACTGAGACACTAAGAGGCAGTATGACCACACTGGCAATAATTTTTTTAAAGCTGCTACTCTTGCTCAGAGACATGAGGGGATTGCCATACATGTTCATTGAATTTATTTATTTTTGTAATTTATTAGATTGATCTCAGAGTGCAAGGACATAGGGAGCTTCAACTCTTAGATAGGTATAGTTTATTTTATTTTATTATCATAGTCCAGAAATAAATCTAGCTGACCAGCAATGTGATAAATACAAGTCAGACTGTTACAGGTATATGGAAACATTTTTGATGCAAACGTTTATATCTACACAAACATATTTTCTGTATTGGCATTTGGCAGGCCATTGTAATGTAGACGAGGGGTGGCGAGACGGTGACACTTTGGTGACACGCCCCTGCCCTGGTGGTGTGGCACGTTCTGACGCTTTTCCACGTCGCAGTTCTCGTTGTCGCCAATGGTAAGCGGTTGCGTGTACGACTCGACCAAGGCCGGAGAAAGATGGCGGCGCCCGTCCTGAGAGTGTCCACCCCTCGATGGGAAAGAATAGCCAGGCTCCTTGTTTGCGTCTTGGGTATATTGTTGTCCTTATACGCCTTTCACGTGGAAACGGAAAAGTCTAGAGACACGAATTATCGGGCCATGTGCGACGTGAGCAATTCTATCAGCTGTTCAAAAGTCTTCACCTCCAGGTAATTTGAATTCACCAGCGGTGCTCTGAATGAGACCGGGCGGTTTTGTGGCATTGTGGGAACGGCTGAGAGCTGAACTGTCAAATATATATATATATATATTTTTTTTTTCTTCCGCATACTCCTCTTCTTTAGTACACTTTGCAATTTATGTAAAAAAAAAATGCAATGGTTTTCACCACCCCCCAAAAAACGTACAAAAGTTACAATCTGATGCTTGCTTACTGTTGATAACAAACTTAGGCTGGTCTGTTTGACTATTAGAGGCTGGTGTAACGTTAGTTGTTTAGCCAAATTGCTAAAGCTACGCTACTTATCCACCAGCCAGCAACTAACGCTAGCTAGCTACTAACTGCCTGTTTGTTTGCTAGATGCCAGGAAGTGGTGTTTTCTTTAATTTGCATGGATGCACATGTTACACATTTTTGTTCTTTTAAACTTCTTAACACGTATTGCTTTCATTAGATTGATACATTAGCCAACTAGCTAGCGAATTACGGCGCCACCGCCGGCAGCAAACTAACATTGGCTAAGGTTAGTCACTAAGCTAGTCCAGTTAGCTGGACGAGATCGGCGTAACCATCCAGACAGTTTTATGTAGCTTGTATAAACGTGTGAATCAGTCTAACCTAACGTGTAACGCATGAACTAAATTGGTTGAGAACCTCAAAAGCACCTTTTTTCCCCCCAATATCTAAAACTGATTTAACTAGAAATTGTAGGCTACATTTGTATAGGACCATTAACTATATATCAAATATACCCCCCCGGGGTTTCTGCCCTCGTTGAGAAGAGTTGAATTGTAATATGTCAATGACAATATGAACAACCTGTTCCTCAGATTAGGAAATGCAAATGTTTATATTGACAAAGCTGAAGTCACATGACCTGTTGGATTTCATCCGCTAGTTCACTTGCCATGTGATCTTGGGGTAGCTACCATGATTATATGACATGCATGCTCCTGTTGTGGTGTTTAATGTAGACAGGCAATGTCAGGTCCCTGGGGTGGGTTGGGTTGGTTGGTTGGTTGGTTGGTTGGTTGGGGGGGGATACAGTGAAGAGATTTTTCAGACATAATGCTGGAATCAATGAGAACAACATGTGATGAGACCTTCAGTTTCTCAACCACACTCTGCCTGCCAAAGGCCATCGTGATGATGCATTGAATAACACCCAACCTATAAACCTGTTAATTTATAGTGAAAAATATACCGTATTTTTGTCTTGAGGGAGAGCTTTTTTTTCTATAGCAGAGAGAGAAAAGAGACTGGATGCTTTTGGTCTGTGTGGCACGTCTGTGAACTAAATAGATTAACCCTATAGGAAAGGAGGCCTATATCATTTTTCCATGTAGCATAAAACTGCTAGTCCAGAACTGTTATAAATACTAAAAGATATTCGCCCCAATAACCTTGGTTAGCATTCTTGGAAAAAATCATTAGAATGACTTCTTTTTAGAAGTCAGTGGCTTGGTCATAGAGGTCTTTTTACGAGTCAGTGTAACAACTGTCATGACATTTTCCCATTGGATTTGAAAGGCATGGTAATTCCATGTTGTTCACACCAGACCAGGCAGCTGGACTTTTACATGATTTGTATAGGCCTTTTCAGCTGTTCTTCTCCATGGTTGTATACAGTGCATTTGGAAAGTATTCAGACCCCTGGACTTTTTTCCCCCCACATTTTGTTATGTTACAGCCTTATTGTAAAAAAATGGATTCAATTAATATTTTCCCTCATCAATCTACACACACTACCCTGTAATGACATCACAATACACCATAGTGACATCACACTACCCCGCAATGACAAAGACAAAACAGATTTTTAGACAATTTTGGATGTACCTGGGCTACATTTTGAGTCTCATAGCAAAGGGTCTGAATACTTAAGTAAATGAGGTATTTCTGTTTTTTAATACATCCTGTTTCAGCACTCCACCAATCAGGCCTTTATGGTAGAGCGGCCAAACATAAGCCACTCCTCGGTGAAAGGCACATGACAGTTCGCTTGGAGTTTGCCAAAATGCACCTAAAGGACTCTCAGACCATGAGAAACAAGATTCTCTGGTCTGATTAACTCTTTGGCCTGAATGTC
The DNA here is from genome assembly GCF_018296145.1 of Oncorhynchus tshawytscha. Lineage (NCBI taxonomy): Eukaryota > Metazoa > Chordata > Actinopteri > Salmoniformes > Salmonidae > Oncorhynchus > Oncorhynchus tshawytscha. The sequence goes on along the minus strand of NC_056458.1, from coordinate 46,685,474 downwards.
AAGCGTCACGTCTGAAGGACACCTGGCACCGTCCCTATGGTGAAGCATGGTGGTGGCAGCATCATGCTGTGGGGATGTTCTTCAGCGGCAGGGACTATGAGACTAGTCAGGATGGAGGGAAAGATGAATGGAGCAAAGTACAGAGATCATTGATGAAAACCTGCTCCAGGGTGCTCGGGACAACAGACTGGGGTAAAGGTTCACCTTCCAACAGGACAACGACCCTAAGCACACAGCCAAGACAATGCACAAGTGGCTTCGGGACAAGTTTCTGCACGTCCTTGAGTGGCCTAGCCAGACTCCGGACTTGAACCCAATCGAAGATCTCTGGATAGACCTGAAAATAGTTGTGCAGCGACGCTCCCCATCCAACTTGACAGAGCTTGAGAGGATCTGCAGAAAATAATGGGAGAAACTTCCCCCAAATACTGCTTTGCCAAACTTGTAGCGTCATAGCCAAGAAGACTCTGTAATCGCTACCAAGTGTGCTTCAACAAAGTACTTAGTAAAGGGTCTGAATACTAATCTAAATGTGATATTTAAGTTTTATTTTTAATAAATGTGCTTTGCCATTATGGGGTAATGTATGTAGGTTGTTTTTTCCCCATCATCAATGTAATCCATTTTAGAATAAGGCTGTAACGTAACAAAATGTGGAAAAAGTCAAGGGGTCTGAATGATGTCCGAATGCACTGTATAGACATGTTCAACCTAACCACACTGCCTGACAGTCAGTTCTAGCCATGTCAGCTGGCCTTCTCCATGGCTGTGCAGGCCTTGTCAGCTGGCCTTCTCCATGGCTGTGCAGGCCTTGTCAGCTGGCCTTCTCCATGGCTGTGCAGGCCTTGTCAGCTGGCCCTCTCCATGGCTGTGCAGGCCTTGTCAGCTGGCCCTCTCCATGGCTGTGCAGGCCTTGTCCATGGCTGGCCCCTCTCCATGGCTGTGCAGGCCTTGTCAGCTGGCCCTCTCCATGGCTGTGCAGGCCTTGTCAGCTGGCCCTCTCCATGGCTGTGTAGGTCTACCTACGGAGGCAACCCCAATAAAGCATGATGACAAACTGAAAAACAAAACGTAAGTGCTGTGAGCTGGTGACGCTCTGGCCATAGGTTGTCCAAATAAACATACATTAATATATCTGTATTATTCTTTGCTGTTGACATTCAGAAACACTGGTTGAATTGGAGCTGGTAGGAAAGACACGGTTATAAAAAACCTTATATTTAACTAGGTAAGTCAGTTAAGAACATTCTTATTTACAATGACTGCCTACCCCGGCCAAACCCTGACGACTCTGGACCAATTGTGCTCCGCCCTATGGGATTCCCAATCACGGCCGGTTGTGATACAACCTGGAATCGAACCAGGGTCTGTAGTAACGCCGCTAGCACTGAGATGCAGTGCCTTGGACTGCTGCGCCACTCGGGAGACCCTGGAGCTGGTAGGAAAGACATGGGTCACATCTCTCTTGTTTACTGTTACAGGGATGTTGACATGGGCTGTTACAGACCTCTTGATGAGCTATTGGGTAAAAGTGCAGTTTATGCTGTAGTGATTTCTGTTTTATCTTGTCAAATTTGTGTGCATTTCGGTCTCCCGAGTGGTGCAGTAGTGTAAGGCACTGAATCGCAGTGCTAGATGCGTACTACAGACCTGGGTTCACCGGGGGAGGGGAGGGGAGGGGGTGGGGGAGGGGGTGAGTGAGGGGAGGGGGGGGGGGGTGAGGGGAGGCGGTGAGGGGGTGAGGGGGAGGGGGTGAGGGGAGGCGGTGGGGGGGGGGTGAGGGGGGGTGAGGGAGGGGGTGAGGGGAGGCGGTGAGGGGAGGGGGTGAGGGGAGGCGGTGTGGGGAGGGGGTGAGGGGGGCGGTGTGGGGAGGGGGTGAGGGGAGGCGGTGTGGGGAGGGGAGGGGAGACGTGTAATCAGGACCGGTGGTTGTTGCGTAGCTCAGGACTTCCAAAGTACTTGGTTGTCTTGCTTCTGAGGCCTCTGGAGGTTCCACTAACTAAGGAAACAGATTCCACTAACTAAGGAAACAGATTCCACTAACTAAGGAAACAGATTCCACTAACTAAGGAAACAGGTTCCACTAACTAAGGAAACAGGTTCCACTAACTAAGGAAACAGGTTCCACTAACTAAGGAAACAGTGGTTCAGTGAAAGCCTGCTTTTACTTTTATGGTTGTAACTTGTAAATGACACTGTTTTGGCGACCTCATTTACAAGTTACAACCATAAAGAGTATAACTTAGTATTGTAGAGCCGTTAACTTTATGGCTGGCTGTAACTTATAAATGACACCCTTTAGGCCACCTAGTTATCACCTTATCAGAATCGAGCCCAATAATAGCTTGATCTTCTCGGACATTGCCATTGCTGGACATTGCCATTGCTGGACATTGCCATTTGTATTTCAAGGTTAATTAAATGTATTTGTCAATGTATCCTTGCAATTCATCAACATCACAATTCCCAACAAATTTCCATTTCTTTCTTCCAATTCCTCTCAATGTGTGTAGGTGGGGTCGAGGATTTGGACTGTTGGGCTCGATCTTCGGAAACGACAGTGCAATGAACCAGCCAAACAGTGTCTACGGAATTGTATTTTATGTCTTTCAACTGTTACTAGGTAAGACTTTGGTTTTTCCACTGCCACCGAAACATGCTATTCAACATATGGATAGATGTTAGGTGGCAACACAGGTTTTTTTCTGGATCAAAGAGGGCATAGGTGGTGGGTGTGACTGGGGGGGGCGCGGTCATTAGCGAGGCTTCATTTCAGAACATTTTAGAGGCCCCCCACTTGACGGTGTAGAGACATTTGAGCATTTTTAAAGACATTTTCCGGCTATTCTACAAAGCAGAGAACATTTTGCAGTTTTAAAGCAAATATCATACGACTATGCATTTTGCCATGGCTAATACTGTGTTCTTTTGCTCAAACATAATAACAATTTATATACTGCTAAATTAATTATTTTGGGAATTTTCAATTCTCCTAGTTTTTATTTAGGTCACTGTTAGTTCTCAAAGATTATATATGAAAAAAAATATATATAAAAAAATAAAAATAAAAATATATATAGGTTCATTGTCTATTCTACATACTGTTTTTAGTTGTGTTAAGTTTACACTGAAAACACTGTTCTATCCAGAAATGAATTAGTTTGGATTTAGGCGAACCGAGAGAAAAAAACAGCTTAGGCGGCCAGCCAAATTATAACAATGGCAGAAAACACCCTGCAAGCCTCCTTGATAGTCACTTGGTGCTATTTGTGCTGACACACATCTGTCAGGCACCCTCTCAGTCTTTACTATATCTGACTGGCCCCTGGCTCAGGTGAGGCTAAAGGTCCGAGGCCTGACTGGCCCCTGGCTCAGATGAGGCCTGACTGGCCCCTGGCTCAGATGAGGCCTGACTGGCCCCTGGCTCAGATGAGGCCTGACTGGCCCCTGGCTCAGATGAGGCCTGACTGGCCCCTGGCTCAGATGAGCACTGACTGGCCCCTGGCTCAGATGATGCCTGAGCACTGACTGGCCCCTGGTTCAGATGATGATGCCTGAGCACTGACTGGCCCCTGGTTCAGATGATGATGCCTGAGCACTGACTGGCCCCTGGTTCAGATGGTGATGCCTGAGGACTGACTGGCCCCTGGTTCAGATGATGATGCCTGAGGACTGACTGGCCTCTGGCTCAGGTGATTGCCCCTGGTTCAGATGGTGATGCCTGAGGACTGACTGGCCTCTGGTTCAGATGGTGATGCCTGAGGACTGACTGGCCCCTGGTTCAGATGGTGATGCCTGAGGCCTGACTGGCCCCTGGCTCAGATGAGGCCTGACTGGCCCCTGGCTCAGATGAGGCCTGACTGGCCCCTGGCTCAGATGAGGCCTGACTGGCCCCTGGCTCAGATGAGGCCTGACTGGCCCCTGGCTCAGATGAGGCCTGACTGGCCCCTGGCTCAGATGATGATGCCTGAGCACTGACTGGCCCCTGGTTCAGATGGTGATGCCTGAGGACTGACTGGCCCCTGTTTCAGATGGTGATCCCTGACTGGCCTCTGGCTCAGATGGTGATGTCTGAGGACTGACTGGCCCCTGGCTCAGATGATGATGCCTGAGGACTGACTGGCCCCTGGCTCAGATGCCTGAGGACTGACTGGCCTCTGGCTCAGGTGATGGCCTCTGGTTCAGATGGTGATGCCTGAGGACTGACTGGCCCCTGGCTCAGATGATGATGACTGAGTACTGACTGGCCCCTGGTTCAGATGATGAGGACTGACTGGCCCCTGGTTCAGATGATGAGGACTGACTGGCCCCTGGTTCAGATGATGAGGACTGACTGGCCCCTGGTTCAGATGATGATCCCTGACTGGCCCCTGGTTCAGATGATGATCCCTGACTGGCCCCTGGTTCAGATGATGATCCCTGACTGGCCTCTGGTTCAGATGGTGATGCCTGAGGACTGACTGGCCCCTGGTTCAGATGGTGATGCCTGAGGCCTGACTAGCCCCTGGCTCAGAGGAGGCCTGACTGGCCCCTGGTTCAGATGGTGATGCCTGAGGCCTGACTGGCCCCTGGCTCAAATGAGGCTAAAGTATACTAGAGGAGTGAAACTTAATGCGTCCCGTCATTGTGTCCTCTCTATTGTGTGTTCACTGTGTATATCATTTTAATTAGAAGTCAAAGGCATTTGGATGCATGCATAATACACTGCTCAAAAAAAATTAAGGGAACACTTAAACAACACAATGTAACTCCAAGTCAATCACACTTCTGTGAAATCAAACTGTCCACTTAGGAAGCAACACTGATTGACAATAAATTTCACATGCTGTTGTGCAAATGGAATAGACAACAGGTGGAAATTATAGGCAATTAGCAAGACACCCCCAATAAAGGAGTGGTTCTGCAAGTGGTGACCAGACCACTTCTCAGTTCCTATGCTTCCTGGCTGATGTTTTGGTCACTTCTGAATGCTGGCAGTGCTTTCACTCTAGTGGTAGCATGAGACGGAGTCTACAACCCACACAAGTGGCTCAGGTAGTGCAGCTCATCCAGCTGCTATGGTCACCAGTGAGCTGAGATAAGGCGGGGCTTTACCTAGCAAATACTTTTATAGATGACTTGGAGCCAGTTGGTTTGGCGACGAATATGAAGCGAGGACCAGCCAACGAGAGCATACAGGTCGCAGTGGTGGATAGTACAGTTGAAGTCATTAACTTGTTTTTCAACCACTCCACCAATTTCTTGTTAACAAACTATAGTTCCAACAATTGTTAACAGACAGATTATTTCACTTATTCACTTTATCACAATTCCAGTGGGTCAAAAGTTCACATACACTAAGTTGACGGTGCCTTTACAGAGCTTGGAAAATTCCAGAAAAAGATGTCATGGCTTTAGAAGCTTCTGATAGGCTAATTGACATAATTTCAGTCAATTGGAGGTGTACCTGTGGATGTATTGCAAGGCCTACCTTCAAACTCAGTGCCTCTTTGCTTGACATCATGGGAAAATCAAAAGAAATCAGCCAAGACCTCAGAAAAAAATTGTAGACCTCCGCAAGTCTGGTTCATTCGTGGGAGCAAGTTCCAAATGCCTGAAGGTACCATGTTCATCTGTACAAACAATAGTACGCAAGTGTAAACACCATGGGACCACGCAGCTGTCATACCGCTCAGGAAGGAGACGCGTTGTGTCTCCTAGAGATGAACATAGTTTGGTGTGAATGCAAGTGCAAATCAATCCGAGAACAACAGCAAAGGACCTTGTGAAGATGCTGGAGGAAACGGGTACAAAAGTATCTATATCCACAGTAAAACGAGTCCTATATCGACATAACCTGAAAGGCCACTCAGCAAGGAAGAAGCCACTGCTCCAAAACCGCCATTAAAAAAATCCAGACTACGGTTTGCAACTGCACATGTGGACAAGGATGGTACTTTTTGGAGAAATGTCTTCTGGTCTGATGAAACAAAAATATAACTGTTTGGCCATAATGACCATCATTATGTTTGGAGGAAAAAGGGGGATGCTTGCAAGCCAAAGAACACCATCCCAACTGTGAAGCCCGTGGGTGGCAGCATCATGTTGTAGGGGTGCTTTGCTGCAGGAGGGACTGGTGCACTTCACAAAATAGATGGCATCGTGAGGCAGGAAAATTATGTGGATATATTGAAGCAACATGTCAAGACATCGGTCAGGAAGTTAAGGCTTTGTTGCAAAGGGGTCTTCCAAATGGACAATGACCCCAAGCATACTTCCAAAGTTGTGGCAAAATGGCTTAAGGACAACAAAGTCAAGGTATTGGAGTGGCCATCACAAAGCCCTGACCTCAATCCTATAGAAAATGTCTGGGCAGAACTGAAAAAAACATGTGAAAGCAAGGATTTCTACAAACCTGATTCAGTTACACCAGCTTTGTCAGGAGGAATGGGCCAAAATTCACCCAACTTGTTGTGGGAAGCTTGTGGAAGCTACCCAAAACATTTGACCCAAGTTAAACAATGTAAAGGCAATGCTACCAAATACTAATTGACTGTTTGTAAACTTCTGACCCACTGGGAATGTGAAACCAATAAAAGCTGAAATAAATCATTCTCTCTACTATTATTCTGACATTTCACATTCTTAAAATGAAGTGGGGATCCCAACTGACCTAAGACAGGGAGTTTTTACTAGGATTAAATGTCAGGGATTAAGAAACTGAGTTGAAATGTATTTGGCTAAGGTACATGTAAACTTCCGACTTGAACTGTAAATGGGGCTTTGGTGACAAAATGGATGGCACTGTGATAGACTACAGCCAATTTGCCGAGTAAAGTGTTGGAGGCTTTTTTGTAAATGACATCGCCGAAGTCAAGGATCGGTAGGATATTCAGTTTTACGAGGGTATGTTTGGCAGCATGAGTGAAGGATGCTTTGTTGTGAAATAGGACGCCGATTCTAGTTTTAACTTTGGATTGGAAATGCTTCATGTGAGTCTGGAAGGAGAGTTTACAGTCTAACCAGACACCTTGGTATTTGTAGTTGTTCACATATTCTAAGTCAGAACCGGGTGGGCAGTGATCGGTTGAAGAGCATGCATTTAGTTTTACTTGCAGTTAAGAGCAGTTGGAGGCCACGGAAGGAGTGTTGTATGGCATTGAAGCTTATCTGGAGGGTTGTTAACACAGTGTCCAAAGAAGGGCCAGAAGTATACAGAAGGGTGTCGTCTGCGTAGAGGTGGATCAGAGAATCACCAGCAGCAAGAGCGACATCACTGATGTATACAGAGAAAAGGGTCGGCCCAAGAATTGAACCCTGTGGCACCCCCATAGAGACTGCCAGAGGTCCGGACAACAAGCCCTCCGATGTGACACACTGAACTCTGTCTGAGAAGTAGTTGGTGAACCTCGCGAGGCAGTCATTTGAGAAACCAAGGCTCTTGAGTCTGCCGATAAGATTGCGGTAATTAAGAATAAAGTGATTGACAGAGTCGAAAGTCTTGGCCAGGTCGATTTAAGACGGCTGCACAGTATTGTCTTTTGTCGATGGCGGTTATGATATCGTTTAGGACCTTGAGGTGCACCCATGACCAGCTCGGAAACCAGATTGCATAGTGGAGAAGGTACGGTGGGATTTGAAATGGTCGGTGATCTGTTTGTTAACTTGGCTTTCGAATACTTTAGAAAAGCAGGGTAGGCTAGATAGGTCTGTAACAGTTTGTGTCTAGAGTGTCTCCCCCTTTGAAGAGGGGGATGACCGCGTCAGCTTTCCAATCTCTAGGGATCTCAGACGATACGAGAGGTTGAACAGGGTAGTAATAGAGGTTGCAACAATTGCGGTGGATAATTTTAGAAAGCGAGGGTCCAGATTGTCTAGCCCAGCTGATTTGTAGGGGTCCAGATTTTGCAGCTCTTTCAGAACATCAGCTATCTGGATTTGGGTGAAGGAGAAATGGGGGAGGCTTGGGCAAATTGCTGTGGGCGGGTGCAGAGCTGTTGACCGGGGTAGCCAGGTGGAAAGCATGGCCAGCCGTAGAAAAATGCTTATTGAAATTCTCAATTGTCCTAGATTTATCGGTGGTGACAGTGTTTCCTAGCCTCAGTGCAGTGGGCAGCTGGGAGGAAGTGCTCTTATTCCCCATGGACTTTACAGTGTCCCAGAACCTTTTGAAGTTTGTGCTACAGGATGCAAATTTCTGTTAGGTAAGCAAAAGCTAGCTTTTTCAAACTGCCTGTGTATATTAGTTCCTAACTTCCCTTTAAAGTTGCATATCGCTGGGGCTATTCGATGCTAATGCAGTACGCCACAGGATGTTTTTGTGCTGGTCAAGGGCAGTCAGGTTTGGAGTGAACTAAGGGCTATATCTGTTCCTGGTTCTACATTTTTTGAATGGGGCATGCTTATTTAAGATGGTGAGGAAAGCACTTTTAACCTCTCTGGGATATGTGGGGCAGTAGCGTCCCACCTGGCCAACGTCCAGTGAAAATGTAGAGCGCCAAATTCAAATAAATTACTATAAAAATTAAACTTTCAATATACCAAATTAAAGCTACACATGTCAGATTTCAAAAATGCTTTACGGCGAAAGCAAACGATGCTATTATCTGAGGAAAGCACCCCAGTAAACAAAAAGACAAAAAAGCCTATTTCAACCCTGCAGGCGCGACACAAAATGCAGAAATAAAAATATAATTCATGCCTTACCTTTGATGAGCTTCTTCTGTTGGCACTCCAATATGTCCCATAAACATCACAAATGGTCCTTTTGTTCGATTAATTCCGTCGATATACATATCCAAAATGTCCATTTATTTGGCGCGTTTGATTCAGAAAAACACAGGTTCAACTTGCGCAACGTAACTACAAAATATCTCTAAAGTTACCTGTAAGCATTGTCCAAACATTTCAAACTACTTTTGTAATACAACTTTAGGTATTTTTTAATGTAAATAATCAAAATTGAAGACTGGATATGCTGTGTTCAATACCGGAGGAAAACAAAGTGGAGCGTGCTGTCAGGTCACACGCCTCTAACAAAGAGTACACTAGACTCGAGCCCCATTCTGAACAGTGTTACCTCTTCATTTCTCAAAGGAAAAACCTCAACCAATTTCTAAAGACTGTTGACATCCAGTGGAAGCAATAGGAACTGCAGGAATTAAAAAGAGTGACCCCCCCAAAAAAAAAAAAAATCTGAACGGTTTGTCCTCAGTTTCGCCTGCCAAATAAGTTCTGTTATACTCACAGACATGATTCAAACAGTTGTAGAAACTTCAGTGTTTTCTATCCAAATCTACTAATAATATGCATATCTTAGCTTCTGGGTCTGAGTAGCAGGCTGTTTTACTTTTCATCCGGACGTGAAAATACTGCCCCCGGTCCCAAAGAAGTTAAATAATAACCAGGCATCCTCTACTGACGGAATGAGGTCAAGATCCTTCCAGGGTACCCGGGCCAGGTCGAGTAGAAAGGCCTGCTCGCTGAATTGTTTTCGGGAGCGTTTGACAGTGATGAGGGGTGGTCGTTTGACCGCAGACCCATTACGGACGCAGGCAATGAGGCAGTGATCGCTGAGATCCTGGTTGAAGACAGCAGAGGTGTATTTAGAGGGCAGGTTGGTCAGGATGATATCTTTGAGGGTGCCCGTGTTTACGGATTTGGGGTTGTACCTGGTGGGTTCCTTGACAATTTGTGTGAGATTGAGGGATCTAGCTTAGATTGTAGGATGGCCGGGGTGTTAAGCATGTCCCAGTTTAGGTCACCTAATAGTACAAACTTTGAAGATAAATGGGGGCAATTAATTCACATATGGTGTCCAGGGCACAGCTGAGGGCTGAGGGGGGTCTATAACAAGCGGCAACAGTGAGAGACTTATTTCTGTAGAAGCTCAAACTGTTGGGGCACAGACCTGGATAGCAGGACAGAACTCTGCAGGCTATCTCTGCAGTAGATTGCAACTCCACCCCCTTTGGCAGTGCTATCTTGGCGGAAAATGTTGTAGTTGGGGATGGAAATTTCATAAGACACGGGATAAGACAAATACACACGTCCTACTGCTACGCCATCTTGGATAGACAAGGTTAGAGCGTTGGACTAGTAACTGGAAGGTTGCAAGATCGAATCCCCGAGGTGACAAGGTAAAAATCTGTTGTTCTGCTCCTGAACAGGCAGTTAACCCGCTGTTCTTAGGCCGTCATTGAAAATAAGAATTTGTTCTTAACTGACCTGCCTGGTTAAATAAAGGTAAAAATAAATACATTAAATGTTGGTGTCATTCAAGTAGTAGATAGTCTAGCATGGGTTAATGTTGTTTAGGAAAAGCTTTCCCCAGAGTCCCTCTAAGGGCCCTGTGTTAAATCATACTGTTCACTCCCCTGACTGGCTGATGTCCTTGTGGCAGGTTGGAGATTTTGCTGACTGCAATCTAGAGCCACAATCATTAAAACATTTATTTTTTCTGCATATCTAAGCATACCTCTAACTGTCTGTATCCTCCAGGCGGACGTTTATTATTTTTTTAAGAAACTATGCTTCTCTGCTAAAATATGAGTGAAATATTAAAAGGAATGTGAGTCTTATTCAGTACATTTAATAATTTGTTTATTTAAAAAAAAAAGTCTAACCTTGCCAGCACGCATTCCAGCAAATCAAGTTAGATAAGCTAGCTACTCTAACACGATTGATAGCTTGAAATGGATTCTTGGTAGGTAGGTTCCAAACCTCATAACTAATTGGGCCAGCTAAACCCAACTTCATAAAATTGCTAGGTGGCTACTAGTGTTACAGAGAAACAACAACAAAACAAATCAAATCTGAGGGGGCACGTGCCCCCTGTGGGCATGACGCTTTGCGGACTGACCATTTTCCCCCCTATATTCATTTAGCAGTTGAGGACAGCCACTCCAAAAAATATTTTAAAAATTGCATTTTTGGGGTGGTAAATGTTTTCAGAGTTAAGAGTTAAGTTAAGTGACCAAAACCAGATATAAAGTATGTAGAAAATATATACTGGACTCATATATTTAATATTAGATAATCTTTTTAAGAACGTATAATCCCCTAAATGAAAACAACTACACAGTCGGGGAGATTTGAAAATTTAAAAAAATGTCAACATGCCCCCCCATTTTAAGTCACTCCGATAGCATAAGAACATGACAGGCCATGGTAAATGTGTATAATTGCAGGAAATCAGAATTGCATTTTGTTCCTGTGTCCAGGAGGAGGTCCTTTAAAAACATTGGTCGTAAACCGCGCCATTGGCTACGCCCACTACCACGCTAACTTTGCCACCACTGCTGAAATAAATCATAGGACGAGCATTGACTGTACCTACGGGGCCTGGGGCCTACTGTCTGACTGGGCTACGGGGCCTACTGACTGTCTGGGCTATGGGGCCTGGGGCCTACTGACTGTCTGGGCTACGGGGCCTGGGGCCTACTGACTGTCTGGGCTACGGGGCCTGGGGCCTACTGACTGTCTGGGCTACGGGGCCTGGGGCCTACTGACTGTCTGGGCTACGGGGCCTACAGACTGTCTGTGCTACGGGGCCTACAGACTGTCTGGGCTACGGGGCCTACAGACTGTCTGTGCTACGGGGCCTACAGACTGTCTGTGCTACGGGGCCTACAGACTGTCTGGGCTACGGGGCCTACAGACTGTCTGGGCTACGGGGCCTACTGACTGTCTGGGCTACGGGGCCTACTGACTGTCTGGGCTACGGGGCCTACTGACTGTCTGGGCTACGGGGCCTACTGACTGTCTGGGCTACGGGGCCTACTGACTGTCTGGGCTACGGGGCCTACTGACTGTCTGGGCTACGGGGCCTACTGACTGTCTGGGCTACGGGGCCTACTGACTGTCTGGGCTACGGGGCCTACTGACTGTCTGGGCTACGGGGCCTACTGACTGTCTGGGCTACGGGGCCTACTGACTGTCTGGGCTACGGGGCCTACTGACTGTCTGGGCTACTGACTGTCTGGGGCCTACTGACTGTCTGGGCTACGGGGCCTACTGACTGTCTGGGCTACGGGGCCTACTGACTGTCTGGGCTACGGGGCCTACAGACTGTCTGGGCTACGGGGCCTACAGACTGTCTGGGCTACGGGGCCTACAGACTGTCTGGGCTACGGGGCCTACAGACTGTCTGGGCTACGGGGCCTACAGACTGTCTGGGCTACGGGGCCTACAGACTGTCTGGGCTACGGGGCCTACAGACTGTCTGGGCTACGGGGCCTACAGAGACTGTCTGGGCTACAGACGGGGCCTACAGACTGTCTGGGCTACGGGGCCTACAGACTGTCTGGGCTAGACTGGGGCCTACAGACTGTCTGGGCTACGGGGCCTACAGACTGTCTGGGCTACGGGGCCTACAGACTGTCTGGGCTACGGGGCCTACAGACTGTCTGGGCTACGGGGCCTACAGACTGTCTGGGCTACGGGGCCTACAGACTGTCCGGGCTACGGGGCCTACAGACTGTCCGGGCTACGGGGCCTACAGACTGTCCGGGCTACGGGGCCTACAGACTGTCCGGGCTACTGTGCGGGGCCTACAGACTGTCCGGGCTACGGGGCCTACAGACTGTCCAGACGGGGCCTACTGGGCTACGGGGCCTACTGACAGACTGTCCGGGGGCTACGGGGCCTACAGACTGTCTGGGCTACGGGGCCTACAGACTGTCTGGGCTACGGGGCCTACAGACTGTCTGGGCTACGGGGCCTACAGACTGTCTGGGCTACAGACTGGGGCTACGGGGCCTACAGACTGTCTGGGCTACGGGGCCTACAGACTGTCCGGGCTACGGGGCCTACAGACTGTCCGGGCTACGGGGCCTACAGACTGTCCCGGCCTACAGACGGGGCCTACAGACTGTCCGGGCTACGGGGCCTACTGGGCTACGGGGCCTACTGGGCTACGGGGCCTACTGACTGTCTGGGCTACGGGGCCTACTGGGCTACGGGGCCTACAGACTGTCTGGGCTACGGGGCCTACAGACTGTCCGGGCTACGGGGCCTACAGACTGTCCGGGCTACGGGGACAGACTGTCCGGGCTACGGGGCCTACAGACTGTCCGGGCTACGGGGCCTACAGACTGTCCGGGCTACGGGGCCTACAGACTGTCCGGGCTACGGGGCCTACAGACTGTCCGGGCTACGGGGCCTACAGACTGTCCGGGCTACGGGGCCTACTGGGCTACGGGGCCTACTGACTGTCTGGGCTACTGGGCTACGGGGCCTACTGACTGTCTGGGCTACGGGGCCTACTGACTGTCTGGGCTACGGGGCCTACAGACTGTCTGGGCTACGGGGCCTACAGACTGTCTGGGCTACGGGGCCTACAGACTGTCTGGGCTACGGGGCCTACAGACTGTCTGGGCTACGGGGCCTACAGACTGTCTGGGCTACGGGGCCTACAGACTGTCTGGGCTACGGGGCCTACAGACTGTCTGGGCTACGGGGCCTACAGACTGTCTGGGCTACGGGGCCTACAGACTGTCTGGGCTACGGGGGCCTACAGACTGTCTGGGCTACGGGGCCTACAGACTGTCTGGGCTACGGGGCCTACAGACTGTCTGGGCTACGGGGCCTACAGACTGTCTGGGCTACGGGGCCTACAGACTGTCTGGGCTACGGGGCCTACAGACTGTCTGGGCTACGGGGCCTACAGACTGTCTGTGCTACGGGGACCTGGGGCCTACAGACTGTCTGGGCTACGGGGCCTACAGACTGTCTGGGCTACGGGGCCTACTGACTGTCTGTGCTACGGGGCCTGGGGCCTACAGACTGTCTGGGCTACGGGGCCTACAGACTGTCTGGGCTACGGGGCCTACAGACTGTCTGGGCTACGGGGCCTGGGGCCTACAGACTGTCTGGGCTACGGGGCCTACAGACTGTCTGGGCTACGGGTACAGACTGTCCTACAGACTGTCTGGGCTACGGGTCCTACAGACTGTCTGGGCTACGGGTCCTACAGACTGTCTGGGCTACGGGGCCTACAGACTGTCTGGGCTACGGGGCCTACAGACTGTCTGGGCTACGGGGCCTACAGACTGTCTGGGCTACGGGGCCTACAGACTGTCTGGGCTACGGGGCCTACAGACTGTCTGGGCTACGGGGCCTACAGACTGTCTGGGCTACGGGGCCTACAGACTGTCTGGGCTACGGGGCCTACAGACTGTCTGGGCTACGGGTCCTACAGACTGTCTGGGCTACGGGGCCTACAGACTGTCTGGGCTACGGGGCCTACAGACTGTCTGGGCTACGGGCCCTGCTTAGCCACCTGGTGCTGCCTCAGAACAAGAGGCTCTTTTAACCCAGGTTACTACACAGGCTTATTTTGACTAACACAGCAGTGGTGAGTGGAACTGACTGTCAGTGTGGTTGGGTTGAACATGTCTATATAAACAACATGGTATGTGGACACCCCTTCAAGTTAGTGGGTTCGGCTATTTCAGCAACACCTGTTACTGACATGTGTATAACATCAAGCACACAGCCATGCAATCTCCATAGACAAACATTGGCAGTAGAATGGCCCGCACCGAAGAGCTCAGTGACTTTCAACGTGGCACTGTCATAGTCAGTTCGTCAAATTTCTGCCCAGCTAGAGCTGACCCGGTCGACTGTAAATTGAGTCCTGAATGCTGATTGGTTCAAACCCCAATCCGGTGTCTATTCCACAAATTGCCACAGGCTAAATCTGATGTTAAAATGCCTATTTACTCTGTTCCATCAGACTGTCCACTGTCTCATCAGCCCAGCCAGGCAATTTATAAACTTGATCTCCACCATATAAAATAATCTAGACATGATCTAACATTTCATTTTCAACAGCAGATTTGTATAAACCTTCCTGTCTGTCTCTCTGATATTTGCAACATTGTTTCAATATTATAATTCAATCGCCTGCTGTCCCATAGTAATGAACATGTCGGGAAGAGACAGGCTGTGTTTCTCAGCCAGTCGAAATCATGAATCGGCTGTCATTATTTTTATGGATATATACAACAAAAAATTCACTTGAAAAAAAGTAAAATGAAATGCAGCCTTTTCAGCTTCAGTTTGAAGTTAGCGTGTTAGCTGTGTTGTTGGCTAGCTCCTCTGAACAACGGTGTCCTGATGAGAGAGAGCACATGTTCTGTTCCAGGTGAAATTGTGCCTCATTAGCTCATTGTTATGGATGTATCCAAATAAATGTCACTAGAAAACCGCTTTACGTAAATGCAGCTAGTTTGCTGTTATTCTGGCTGCCCTTTATGACATCACTGTAAGTTAGCCATAGTTGATGTGTCACTGAGTTCCAAACGGCACCATGTTCCCTATATAGTTCCCTTTATGACATCACTGTAAGTTAGCCATAGTTGATGTGTCACTGAGTTCCAAACGGCACCATGTTCCCTATATAGTTCCCTTTATGACATCACTGTAAGTTAGCCATAGTTGATGGGTCACTGAGTTCCAAACGGCACCATGTTCCCTATATACTGCCCTTTATGACATCACTGTAAATTAGCCATAGTTGATGTGTCACTGAGTTCCAAACGGCACCATGTTCCCTATATACTGCCCTTTATGACATCACTGTAAATTAGCCATAGTTGATGTGTCACTGAGTTCCAACCGGCACCATGTTCCCTATATAGTGTATTATAATCATCAAGTTTGCGGACGACACAACAGTGGTAGGCTTGATTACCAACAACGACGAGACGGCCTACAGGGAGGAGGTGAGGGCCCTCGGAGTGTGGTGTCAGGAAAATAACCTCACACTCAACGTCAACAAAACTAAGGAGATGATTGTGGACTTCAGGAAACAGCAGAGGGAACACCCCCCCATCCACATCGATGGAACAGTAGTGGAGAGGGTAGCAAGTTTTAAGTTCCTCGGCATACACATCACAGACAAACTGAATTGGTCCACTCACACAGACAGCATCGTGAGGAAGGCGCAGCAGCGCCTCTTCAACCTCAGGAGGCTGAAGAAATTCGGCTTGTCACCAAAAGCACTCACAAACTTCTACAGATGCACAATCGAGAGCATCCTGGCGGGCTGTATCACCGCCTGGTATGGCAACTGCACCGCCCTCAACCGTAAGGCTCTCCAGAGGGTAGTGAGGTCTGCACAACGCATCACCGGGGGCAAACTACCTGCCCTCCAGGACACCTACACCACCCGATGCTACAGGAAGGCCATAAAGATCATCAAGGACATCAACCACCCGAGCCACTGCCTGTTCACCCCGCTGTCATCCAGAAGGCGAGGTCAGTACAGGTGCATCAAAGCTGGGACCGAGAGACTGAAAAACAGCTTCTATCTCAAGGCCATCAGACTGTTAAACAGCCACCACTAACATTGAGTGGCTACTGCCAACACACTGTCAATGACACTGACTCAACTCCAGCCACTTTAATAATGGGAATTGATGGGAAATGATGTAAATATATCACTAGCCACTTTAAACAATGCTACCTTATATAATGTTACTTACCCTGCATTATTCATCTCATATGCATACCATACGTAGATACTGTACTCTATATCATCGACTGCATCCTTATGTAATACATGTATCACTAGCCACTTTAACTATGCCACTTGGTTTACATACTCATCTCATATGTATATACTGTACTCGATATCATCTACTGTATCTTGCCTATGCTGCTCTGTACCATCACTCATTCATATATCCTTATGTACATATTCTTTATCCCCTTACACTGTGTATAAGACAGTAGTTTTTTGGAATTGTTAGTTAGATTACTTGTTCGTTATTACTGCATTGTCGGAACTAGAAGCACAAGCATTTCGCTACACTCGCATTAACATCTGCTAACCATGTGTATGTGACAAATAAAAAATTTGATTTGATTTTTGACCAGATACCCAAGACATGCACTACATCGGGAATAGACCCCCCCGTTACGTTCATCAGCTGGGTAGTCAGATTTCAAGGTCAGAAAGACAGCCAGGTGTCCAATCTCTTTCTTTTTATATTTATAATCGTCAAGCATAAACTGGATAAATATGTCAGTTAAGTGCTAAGTCTTAATGCTGACTGGTTATCATACAAGGTCACTGGAGGAAGGCACGGTCTTATTCCTCCCTGATTCAAGTACAAGGTCCAGGCATTTTGTGACCAATTTATCCAATATGTCTTTTCCACATAGTAGTGTTTGTCATAGTGATTTATGTTTCTTCACTGCTAGCCTTGCACAGCACGTCTTACTTGTACACGTTAGTAGCCTAAACCCTGTTCTCTCTGTGTCTGTCTCTCTGTCTTTGTCTCTCAATTCAATTCAAGGGCTTTATTGGCATGGGAAACATGTTAACATTGCCAAAGCAAGTGAGGTAGATAATATATAAAGTGAATATATATATATATATATATATATCTCTCTCTGTCTCTGGTGGGTTACAGGAATCACCGTGAGTGCGATGGCTGCCCTGATCCTCATGGCGACGTCCATCCTGTCGGTGATGGGCTCTCTCTACCTCGGCTACATCCTCTACTTTGTCCTCGAGGACTTCTGCATTATCTGCATCACCACATATGCACTTAGCTTCATTCTCTTCATGCTCAACTACAAGCGCCTGGTTTACTTGAACGAGGCCTGGAAGCAGCAACTGCCGGTCAAACAGGACTAAGATGGGGGGTGGGGGAAAAAAAAAAGTTAAACAAATTACGTGAACTCTTGAACAGAACATTTTGACTTGCCACCAGGAGACCTTGCTTCCAAAACATTGTTTATTATGCTGTGTGTTTTATATATATAAAGAAACAGGATGACTAGTCTGGGCCAGACATCTCTCAAGTTCATTGTTGCATAAATGGAAGGATTTTCAAACGGAGTTGGGCAGGGGGGAATTCTCTTCGTTTCTCATTTTCGTTTTTATTTTTTATTTATACCCTCACACATAATAAACAAGCAGGAAAGCAAGGATAGGATCCCAGTTCACTTCACTGTGAAAGATGAGAGGACAGGACATCCTTCTTGAACAAAAAAGGACCAGAACGTAGAAGGAAAATTGGGACTTCTAAAAGGTGTATACTTGATATCGATAAGGTCCTGTTCCTGACCGGCTCCGGAGCCTAGCTGCAACGTCACGACAACCTCAGCGGAACTGAATAATGGGTCAGAATACCAAATGCATGATCGTGGAGATGTATAATCGTACAGTTGGCAGCATAGCTAGGATAACATGAGAGCCGAACAGGTTAAATAACATCCTACAGCATTCAGAATAGTTTTTTTTGTACGTTTTTTTTCTCTCAATGTTTACACTTTACAGCAGGTTTTTTTTTGTGTGTCTGATAGTACCACTAATATTAAACATGGGAGACTGTGAGCAACTGTGTGGAAATCAGTCAGAATTGTTTTGTTTTTTTCTGTAAATAGCTGCTGAGAAATTTTCCAGGTTAGATTGTGATTTAGTGTTGACATAGGCTAAGTTAAAAAAAAAATAATAATAAAAATGTTTCGAAAGAAATCACAAAATAAGAAAAAAAGAAAGATGTGAAGTCAAGTTGTCATCTGGGTGAATTAACTCCGTCTGAAGACGTTTTTGCAGTCGGTGTGTGACGTCTTAACTTCCTGCAACCCCAAGCGAGGCATGCTGCATAGACTTGCGTGGATTCATGTGTTCACTAATCAAGTTTCTTTCTCAGAAGTCTTTAACTCACCGAGGTCACAAAGCATATGATATGTGCACTCTCAAGAGTCTTCAGAGCAGGGTGTGTTCATTAGGCAACGCAACGTTTTCATAACGTTTTGCACTGGAAAATGTGAGTTTCTTATAGACTTGGTTAGCTGACATCACGAAAACAATGCACATGCTTCAATGGGGTAGAAGGCAATGTGGTGGTGTGATTCTGGATGGCCAGATACAATGACATGAAGCTACCATGAGGGGAATCGTAGGTGGCTTGTTTCAGTTGGTTTAACCAACGACTGTAACAATGTACTTATGCTTTCAATAAACAATGACAAACAACTCTGTCAGTTTTGTTGCTAAACAACCAACCCGTCAGTCTATTGTCCAGCTAGTACCCCGTTTCAGTTTTTTCTTCTTCTTTGGTGCCTAATGTACAGGACCCTAGTTAATTTATTCTCTGCCAAGATGAAGTCTTGCTCTCCGTGAACTTCCCTATCTTATGTGTTAAAAGCATTCCTGGACACACACTACTGTACCACTGGGGGATCCATGTAGACTTATGTGCCTGAAAGAGACGTGAATTCCCTTTATTTGGTTGGTTGGAGGGGTATATGTAAATGAGATGTGCATTGGGTGGAGGGGTATATGTAAATGAGACGTGCATTCCCTTTATTGGGTGGAGGGGTATATGTAAATGAGACGTGAATTCCCTTTATTTGGTTGGTTGGAGGGGTATATGTAAATGAGACGTGCATTCCCTTTATTGGGTGGAGGGGTATGTGTAAATGTTTCACTTGTATTTTTTTCTCATTGTCTCACCATTGTTACAAACCCATTGCTTTTTTTGTTTTGTATTTACTAAATTGTATACATAAGGCCATTGGCGTCTCCCTCACCCCTTGTGTATAGCGCAATGATACGGTAGCACAGGCTGCCAAACGGTGATCGTCTGTCAGCTCAAGGGTGGTAGTAGTAGGCCAGCCATTCAGTTAAGCGTTTTTGTAGGTTAAGGTTGTCGATTTTATTTTTATTTTTTACGTAGTAAGGTTCAGTCTCTCTCTGTGGAACAACAGCACTGCAGCTACAGTTTTTGGGGAAGGAAACCTCTCAGTATTGGCCAGTGGAACACCTGAGGTCTTTGGGACGAGATGCCATTTTGTGCATGATGACAAGGTCTAAACCTCCAACTCCCAGAGTTTGACTTATAGACTTTCCTAAGGGGTTACTCACAGAGCCCATGTTGGCAGCATTCATATAGGTCCTAACGTTGGAGCAACAAACTTAAAACAGGTGTAATAATAGTCCCAAAGTTACTTGTTCCAGAGATGTACGGGTGGAGTGTTTGGCTTTAAGTCACACACGTCAAAGTCCTTAAAAGAAGCTTGCTGAATGTGTCCCTATCGCTAACCTGCTAGATAAGGAGTCAACACATTTTTTAAAAATGTTTAGATTTTTATTAAAGTCAAATTAGAAGATAAAACACGTATTAATCAAAAATCAACAGAAATACAGATAAATGTATAATGCAACCCGAGACTCGTTTTTAATCCGCGTGTCCTGTTCAGAAAGTGATTCTAAAAATGTCCCTAGATTTAGAACCATGAGTCATGTTCACCTGCATCAACAAATGCCTGCTGTTGGATCACTGGGCCTTTCACAGTTAAAGAGACAGTAAAATAAAGCCTGGTGATTGGCTCTCTTGCTTGCCTTTCTAAACATGCATTTCTGATCATCCCCCCCCCCACAGCACTCTGTAGATCGGCTGGGTGCCAGTCTGTTTCTGCCGTCTTGCCAACCTTTAAAAGGAAATGTCATGGCTCGGCGATTGAGTTGGTAAGAGCACTAACTGATCAGAGACCAGGGGTGTAAACATGCAGATTCTTTTGCTAAATACTTTTTAATTTTTTTTTTTTTTTAACGGAAAGCGTAAACAAGTTTCTATTGGACAAATTCAGATAGATCCCTCCCCGCTTTGGTTCTTATTAAAACGGTTTCTGTAATGAATAAACCACGTGAGAGGTAAAAAAAAAATGACTCACCGAAAAGCCCTGTCTTGTATTTAAACGGTCATCGTCTACTTTATTTTCAATAAATGTTCATCTTTAATTTCTGTCATTAGAGTTAGAGGTCACTTGTTTCTGCTATAAAATTTAAAAAAAAAACAATTTTGTCTGAATTACAAGATTGTAAAAGTTCTTTCTCTGTGACAAGTGAAATCATTTTTTATTTCTCTACTTATTTTGTATGAATGGGCTCTCCATTGGTCACTACATCTTAGCTGTATAGACTTCACATTTCTGGGTTATTTCAGAACGAGGGATGTCTAGGAATCCATGTGTCAGCATCAGTTTGTTTGTGGGAGGAATACTGTAGGTTTGCTTCTGTATTTGCCAAATAAGTAATGTTGTATTTTCATACATGGAAAAAAAGTATTACGTGAATGGTTTGGTTGAATGGGTACAGAGAAACAAATCGAATTAAATCCACTATTTGCTTTACCTTGTGAGAAAACTGTTGCGAAAGTTGACATTAAACAGTGAACATTTTAAAATGGGGGTCATTGTCATGTGGAAATGGTCTACCATTAAAAACATTCCATCTGAAGTGACCTTTGTGCCTCTTCTTGTAGCATCTCACTCTTTATTATTACACAAAATATGTAACTGAAAAACTGTAATTTCTCTTGCGTTAAATTGCACGCAGTGGCAATGCAACAGTTTGGGCCGCCTAATTTGCCAGAATTGTACGTAATTATGACATGACATTGAAGGTTGTGCAATGTAACAGGAATATTTAGACTTATGGATGCCACCCGTTAGATAAAATACAGAACTGTTCCGTATTTCACTGAAAGAATAAACGTCTTGTTTTCGAGATGATAGTTTCCGGATTTGACCATATTAATGACCAAAGGCTTGTATTTCTGTGTTTATTATAATTAAGTCTATGATTTGAGAGAGCAGGCTGACTGAACGATGGTAGGCACCGGCAGGCTCGTCACTCGCTCAAATGTCACTCGCTCTGAGACTAGGAGTAGTTGTTCCCCTTGCTCTGCATGGGTAACGCTGCTTCGAGGGTGGCTGTTGTCGATGTGTTCCTGGTTCAAACCCAGGTAGGAGTGAGGAGAGGGACGGAAGCTATACTGTTACACTGGCAATAAAGTGCTTATAAGAACATCCAACAGTCAAAGGTAAATGAAATACAAATGGTATAGAGAGAAATATTCCTATATTACTTACAACCTAAAACTTCTTACCTGGGAATATTTTAGACTCATGTTAAAAGGAACCACCAGCTTTCATATGTTCTCATGTTCTGAGCAAGGAACTTAAACGTTAGCTTTTTTTACATGGCACATATTGCACTTTTACTTTCTTCTCCAACACTTTGTTTTTGCATTACTTATGAGGCTAAATTGATTTTTATTGATGTATTCATTTAGTATTGTTGTAATTGTCATTATTACACAAAAAAAATAGGCTGATTCAATCGGTATAAATCATAAATCGGTCGACCTCTAGTTAGCACGTTATAAGGTTTTATTCTTTAAAAATGTGTAATACCCAAGGGCTATATTGAAGAATCTCTACAGTTCATTATCTAGGACGTTAGGAACTAAATTACACCAGAGGGGGGTATACTACGAAGCTAAATCTACTCAGGGTTTTCTAAAGCTAGCCAGCTATCTTCACATTCCAGCTCAGGCTTCATCCGTACTACAACAGTGGATATTGCTCGTCCGCCTAAATTTTAAACAGTCGTTATCTTGCTCAAATGAAGGGGATGACCTAATCTTTGTGAGATGGAGGGTATCGGATTTCATTGGTCCTCAACTCGCGGCTCAGACACGTCAAAAATAAATGGAGTTAAACCGAGCTAGCTTGCCGAAACACAAATACGTCTGCCAAAGATTGTGGGCGAGCGGATTACAGCCTCGAGTCTTACCAAATCGCTGCCTAAGGTGCTTCAACAAAAGGTTTCTAAAAACCGGGTTTTGTTTTGTCATTACGGGATAGTGTGTGTAGATTGATGAGAGGGGGACACACGACATAATCCATTTTAGAATCAGGCTGTAACGTAACAAAATGTGGAAAAAGTCAAGGGGGTCTGAATACTTTCTGTATGTCTACGCTAAACGCTGCATTAGTCCTTGACATTTCTATCACACAATCTGATTCAGCGATTCAGACTGAATAAAGTCCTAAAATGAATACAAATAAAACGACAAGAGTAAAAAATAAAAATGCATATTCTTTCTTTCATACATCACATTCCCATTTATTTACACTGAACAGCATCATGATTCACATTCATGTATATAACTGGTTGATCCCCTGAATTAGAAAAAAGAGGCAAGACAGAAGTGGTAACCAATGGTTGTGTACCAAGTCATCGACTGTCTCAAATGAGGGCATTTGATTAATCTGGCCCGGGTAGGCGTGTTTTGCACAAGGTGATAGTTGATTGCATTTGTTTTGGAACAGGTTAAAGACATGGGAGTAATGAGTAGGAATTTCTGTGTTTTCACATGCAAAAGTGATTGCTTTTGATAAAAACAACTATCTGCCTTCCGAATGAAAACTTAACATGACCGAACAGCGCAGATGACTGTTTGATTTGAGAAGGACACTCCTTCTTACTGCTTTTGATCGTTCACGTCACACGCCATAGACCGTTGTCCTGCAGCTCCGCATAATCAAATCCACCCATTGACTGACATTGCTATAACATACGTGGTTAGCGGATAGGTAAAATAGCTACCCCAGGCGTTGTAAGATCTGCCAGGCGTCAGCAACGTCTGAGCAGAGGGTCGCACAGGAATAGGTGCGTTTACACAGGCACACCAATTCTGATCATTCTTCCACTAAATCAGATCTGGTCATTTGACCAATTAGTGAAACAAATATCAGAATTGAGGTGCTTGTGTAAACGCAGCCATTGATCCCGTTGTTTCTGGTAATTGTGTGTCTTCATAGCGTTCTAGTCGTCACGCAGTCTGCGCCATACAGGTTGGTATTAAGACACAAAACGGAACAAAACAGAGGACTATCTGGACTCATGAAATAAGAAATGATTGTTTTTGTTTTCGGGTTGCAAAGCATTTAGAAATGTTTTGTTATAATGTGCAGGGTTCTGCGCTAATGAATACGACCCAGGTGTGTCAGGGATATGTAGCCAGGTAGCAGGGGTACCTGGACCAGGTGGGCAGCAGGCCCGTCTCATTGGCCAGCCTCCAGTACCTCTCCCTCAGGAGGAAGGCCCCAGCTTTGGGCTGCCTCTGCCGGCTGAAGATTCCCTTCTTGTTTCCCACCACACGGGCCACCGCTGCAGAGAGAGTGAGAGAGACACATGTTAATTTCCCAGAGAGCTTTGTTTCAGCCGTCAAAGTATAGATAAAACTATAGATCTGTACAGAATACAAGCTATTTTTTTCATTTAACAAGGCAAGTCAGTTAAGAACAAATTCTTATTTATAATGACGGCCTAGGAACAGTGGGTTAACTGCCTTGTTCAGGGGGCAGTACGACAGATCTTTTTACCTTGTCAGCTCTGGGATTCGATCTAGCAACCTTTCGGTTAATGGTCCAACACTCTAACCACTAGGCTACCACCTGCCGCCCCAGGAAGCAAACAAGGGAACCATCGTCAAATTCGTCACCACCAAATTCCAGGGATGTAGACTCACTTGGGTCACATGACAGGAGCACACAGTGCCTTCAGGAAGTATTCACACCCCTTTCTCCACACTGTTGTGTTACAACCTTGCACTTCAAATGGATTACATTGAGATTTGACGTCACTGGCCCACACATAATACCCCATAATGTCAAAGCGGAATTATGTTTTTCAATTTTTCTCTCTCTCAAAACTAATGAAAAGCTGACATGTCTCGAGTCAATAAAGTATTTAACCCCTTTGTTATCGCAAGCTGAAATAAGTTCAGGGGTAAAACTGTGCTTAATAAGTTGCATTGACTCATCTCTGTACCCCACAGATACAATTATCTGTAACGTCACTCAGTCGAGCAGTGAATTTCAAAAAACAGATTCAACCACAGAGACCGGGAAGGTTTTCCAACGCCTCGCAAAGGGGGGCACCTATTGGTAGATAAAAAAATGTAACATTGAATATCCCTTTGCGCATGGTGAAGTTATTAATTGCACTTTTGATGGTGCATCAATACACACAGTCACTACAAAGATACAGACATCCTTCCTAACTCAGTTGCCGGTTAGGAAGGAAACCGCTCAGGAATGTCACCATGAGGCCCGATGGTGACTTTAAAATAGAGTTGAATGGCTGTGATAGGAGGAAACTGAGGATGGATCAACCACATTGTAGGTACTCCACAATACTAACCTAAATGACAGAGTGAAAAGGAGGAAGCCTGTACAGAATAAAAATATCCAGAACATGCACTCTGTTTGCAACAAGGCACTAAAGTAAAACTGCAAAAAAATGTGACAATTCACTTGTTGTCCTGAATACAGTGTTATGGTGAAGGGCTTGTAAGTAAGCATTTCCCTGTAAGGAAATGTACACCTGTTGTATTTGGCGCATGTGACAAATACAATTTGACGTGACGCATTGTCAGGATGCGAAAACAGAATGTTTATAATTAGTACTCAACATTTCAAAAAATCCAGTATGGTTTAATAAAATGTCAGGATGTTCCTCATTTCAGCTCTTCATCTAGTAGAATTCAAAGCACACTTTTCCCACAATGCATTGGAAGAGGTAGCCAAACAACAAAACTAGGCTACTTAATTGGGAAGATGCCTTGAAGCTTCTGCGGTGGCATTCAAAATGTAGGCTAAGTAGTTTCATGAAGGTGGAAAAAGTACCCAACTGTCATACTTAAAAAGTAAAAGTAGAGACAGCTTAATAGAAAATGACTCAAGTAAAAGTGAGAGTCACCCAGTAAAATACTACTTGAGTAAAAGTAAAAATATTTTGTTCTAAAAATATACTTATGTCTCAAAAGTACAGATAATTTAAAATTGCCAAACCAGGATGGCAGTTTGTTTTTCTTAAATGTATGGATAGCCAGGGGCACAACACACAGACATAAACTACAAACAAAGCATGTGTTTAGTGAGACTGCCAGATCAGAGGCAGTAGGGTACAGTAGAGCAGGGATGTTCTGTTGATACGTGTGTAAATGGGACCATTTTCCTGTCCTGCTAAGCATTCAAAATGTAACGAGTACTTTTGGGTGTCAGGAGAAATATGTATGGAGTAAAAAGTAGTAAAACAAAAGTAATCAAAAATATTAATAGTAAAGTACAGATACCACCAAAACAACTACTTAAGTAGTACTTTAAAGTACTATTACTTAAGTACTTTACACCACTGACCATACCAAACATATCATACTAATTTGAGTGTCCCGTACTGTTACATCTACGAGACCAGGCTGTCCAAAGTGATAATGTGCAGACAGACCATGCTGTCCATCTAATCCTGCAACCTCCACTGCATAGATGCAGGCTCTGCAGGTGCGATTCTGCAGGCCGTGCGATTCTGATTGCTCTGGACTCCAGAGAATTGATATTGGCTGCTAACATGAATGACTTTCAACAACAACAACAAAAAAAAATACAGAAATAAATTGTTTTACACCTGCATTTTAAGTTTTGATAATGCTTTGCCGTTTATGGCTGTAATGACAGGGTCCATTCAGGCAGCTTTGTGTTGCTTTTGACCCACAGTTTCTTCTTCTCTTTTTCCCGCAGGTCAAACAGTTTGAAAACCACTGAGCTAGCTTACAGATTGTTGATTTGCTGTACAGCTATTGGCTCGGGTCCTGAACAAACATCAAATTGTAAGGAGAGAGGATTTCCATAAATAAATAGGCAGCTCCAAAGAGTTTGGGTTTATCAAGAAGATCAACTGTTAACTTTGCAAGCTCATAAAGAAAATGGGACATCAATCAACAATTACTAGCATAGGCCTACAGGTCTTTTAGTACGTCAAAATGGCTTGGTATTGATCACTTACTTATGAAGCTTTTGGAATTTCTTAAAATTCATTATTACATTTTTTTGGGACATCAAATTTAAAAAAAAAAACTAAGGCCAGGACGATACCAGTATTGCAATGTTTTTTTTTCTTCCCCGTGGCAAATATTAAAAACACTAAGCAAACCAAAGGCTGACCTTTAAAAAACTGCTGTATATAAAATGTGGTGTGCTATAGCTTGGAAAATAATTAAATGTGACTCTGGATGACATCATAATGATGGTTTGTTTTCCTTAAAGAAGAAGTGAAAAATCGGCTTCGTGTTTCGATTCATATTTTATTTTGTGTTTTGTTTCCTTGCCAAGATACTGGTATCATCCCGGCCCTAGTAAAAACGTCAGCAAATCAGCTCCAAGTGATTTTCATTTTAGAAATTTGTTCTGATGTATTCTCACCCCACGCATGGTAGAGAGATGTAATCATATACAAAATGTAAGCAAGGTATGAAATTATTATATTTTAGTCAAAATGTTTGGGCTTCTTGCGGTCATTTTTAGAGTGTACAAATGATTTTGTAATTATGTTCTGTTCCCCTGACCATCAGCTCAAGAAAGAAATCGTCCCGCGGCTGAATCTAGTTGATGATTCCTGGTGTAAACCCTCCTTGTGTGCCACACCCATTCCTGCTGACTCCGAGTTT
This sequence comes from Oncorhynchus tshawytscha, assembly GCF_018296145.1. NCBI lineage: Eukaryota > Metazoa > Chordata > Actinopteri > Salmoniformes > Salmonidae > Oncorhynchus > Oncorhynchus tshawytscha. The sequence goes on along the minus strand of NC_056458.1, from coordinate 46,658,175 downwards.
ACCAACCACTGGGGGCTTTAAATATAATTCACATCAATATCAGCACCTTTTCAAGAACTGGCCTAGTTTCAACTCCTACCACTACCCCACCACCACACTACTAACTCCTACATTACTGACTCCTAACCCTACACTACTAACTCCTACCCCACCACCACACTACTAACTCCTACATTACTAACTCCTACACTACTAACTCCTGCATTACTAACTCCCACCCCTACACCACTAACTCCTACCACTACCCCACCGCCACACTACTAACTCCTACATTACTAAATCCTACCCCTACACTACTAAACTACTAACTCCCACCCCTACACCACTAACTCCTACACTACTAACTCCCACCCATACACTACTAACTTCTACACGACTAACTCCACACCCCTACACTACTAACTCCTACCCTACACCACTAACTCCCACCCCTACACAACTAACTCCTACCCCTACACAACTAACTCCTACCCCTACATTACTAACCACTACACTACTAACTTCCACCCCACACAACCAACATCCACCCCTACACAACCAACATCCACCCCTACACAACCAACATCCACCCCTACACAACCAACATCCACCCCTACACAACCAACATCCACCCCTACACAACCAACATCCACCCCTACACAACCAACTCCCACCCCTACACTACTAACTCCCACCTCTACACTACTAACTCCCACCTCTACACTACTAACTCCCACCCCTACACTACTAAACTACTAACTCCTACACTACTAACTCCTACACTACTAACTCCTACACTACTAACTCCTACACTACTAACTCCTACACTACTAACTCCTACCCCTACACTAACTCCTACACTACTAACTCCCACCAACATTACTAACTCCTACAATACTAACTCCCACCCCTACACTACCAACTCCTACACTCCTACCTTCCACTCCTACACTACTAACTTCCACCCCTACACTACTAACTCCTACCCCACCCCTAAACTACTAACTCCTACACTACTAACTCCTACCCTACTAACTTCCAACCCTACACTGCTAGCTCCCACCCCAACACTACTAACTCCCACACTACTAACTCCCACCTCTATACTACTAACTTGCACGCCTACCCTACTAACTCCTACCCCTACACTAACTCCTACACTACTAACTCCCACCAACATTACTAACTCCTACAATACTAACTCCCACCCCTACACTACCAACTCCTACACTCCTACCTTCCACTCCTACACTACTATCTTCCACTCCTACACTACTAACTTCCACCCCTACACTACTGACCCCTACACTACTAACTCCTACACCACTAACCCCTACACTACTAACTCCCACCCCTAAATTACTAACTCCCACCCCTACACCACTAACTCCTACCCCATCCCTACACTACTAACTCCCACCCCTACACTACTAACTCCTACCCCACTACTGAACTACTAACTCCCCCTACACTACTAACTCCTACACTACCAACTCCTACACCACCCCTACACTACTAACTCCTACACTACTAACTCCTACCCTACACTACTAACTCCTACACCACCCCCATACTACTAACTCCTACTACACTACTAACTCCTACTACACTACTAACTCCTACTACACTACTAACTCATACTACACTACTAACTCATACCCCACTACTAACTCATACCCCACTACTAACTCATACCCCACTACTAACTCATACCCCACTACTAACTCATACCCCACTACTAACTCATACCCCACTACTAACTCCCACCCCTACATTACTAACTCCTACACTACTAACTCCTACACTACTAACTCCTACACTACTAAGTCCTACCCCTACACTACTAAGTCCTACCCCTACACTACTAACTCCTACCCCATACACTACTAACTTCCACCCCTACTAACTCACTCCCCTACACTACTAACTCCTACCCAACCCCTACACAACTAACTCCCACCCCTACACTACTAACTCCTAAACCAACCCTACACTACTAACTCCTACCCCACCCCTACACTACTAACTCATACTACACTACTAACTCATACTACACTACTAACTCATACCACATTACTAACTCAAACCACACTACTAACTCCCACCCCTACACTACTAACTTCCACCCCTACACTACTAACTCCTACACTACTAAGTCTACCCCTACACTACTAACTCCCACCCCTACACTACTAACTCCTACACTACTAACTCCTACCCCATACCCTACTAACTCCCTTCCCTACACTACTAACTCCTACCCCACCCCTACACTACTAACTCCCACCCCTACACTACTAACTCCTACCCACATACTAACTCCTACACTACTAACTCCTACACTACTAAGTCCTACCCCTACACTACTAAGTCCTACCCCTACACTACTAAGTCCCACCCCTACACTACTAACTCCTACCCCATACACTACTAACTTCCACCCCTACTAACTCACTCCCCTACACTACTAACTCCTACCCAACCCCTACACAACTAACTCCCACCCCTACACTACTAACTCCTAAACCAACCCTACACTACTAACTCCTACACCACCCCTACACTACTAACTCCTACACTACCCCTACACTACTAACTCATACTACACTACTAACTCATACTACACTACTGACTCATACCACATTACTAACTCAAACCACACTACTAACTCCCACCCCACACTACTAACTTCCACCCCTACACTACTAACTCCTACACTACTAAGTCTACCCCTACACTACTAACTCCCACCCCTACACTACTAACTCCTACACTACTAACTCCTACCCCATACCCTACTAACTCCCTTCCCTACACTACTAACTCCTACCCCACCCCTACACTACTAACTCCCACCCCTACACTACTAACTCCTACACTACTAACTCCTACACTACTAACTCCTACACTACTAACTCCTACACTACTAAGTCCTACCCCTACACTACTAAGTCCTACCCCTACACTACTAAGTCCCACCCCTACACTACTAACTTCCACCCCTACTAACTCACTCCCCTACACTACTAACTCCTACACAACTAACTCCCACCCCTACACTACTAACTCCTAAACCAACCCTACACTACTAACTCCTACACCACCCCTACACTACTAACTCCTACACTACTCCTACACTACTAACTCCTACACTACTAACTCCTACCCCACCCCTACACTACTAACTCATACTACACTACTAACTCATACTACACTACTGACTCATACCACATTACTAACTCAAACCACACTACTAACTCCCACCCCTACACTACTAACTTCCACCCCTACACTACTAACTCCTACACTACTAAGTCTACCCCTACACTACTAACTCCCACCCCTACACTACTAACTCCTACACTACTAACTCCTACCCCATACCCTACTAACTCCCTTCCCTACACTACTAACTCCTACCCCACCCCTACACTACTAACTCCCACCCCTACACTACTAACTCCTACCCCACCCCACTAATTCCTACACTACTAACTCCTATACTAACTCCCACCCCTACACTACTAACTTCTACCCCACCCCTACACTACTAACTCCCACCCCTACACTACTAACTCCCACCCCACCCCACTCCTACACTACTAACTTCTACCGCTACACCACTAACTTCTACCGCTACACCACTAACTTCTACCGCTTACACCACTAACTTCTACCGCTACACCACTAACTCCTACCGCTACACCACTAACTCCTACCGCAACACCGCTACACCACTAACTCCCACTCCTACCGCACCGCAACACCGCTACACCACTAACTCCCACTCCTACCGCTCCGCCGCCACAACTCCTACCGCTCCACTCCGCCGCCACAACTCCTACCGCTCCGCTCCGCCGCCACAACTCCTACCGCTCCGCTACGCCGCCACAACTCCTACCGCTCCGCTACGCCGCCACAACTCCTACCGCTCCGCTACACCGCTAACTCCTACCGCTACACCACTAAATCCTACCCCACCGACACACCACTAACTCCTACCGCTACACCACTAACTCCTACCCCACGACACACCACTAACTCCTACCCCACTAACTCCTACCCCTACACCAATAACTCCTACCCCACCGCTACACCACTAACTCCTACCGCTACACCACTAACTCCTACCCCACCGACACACCACTAACTCCTACACCACTAACTCCTACCGCTACACCACTAACTATTACCCCACCGACACACGACTAACTCCTACCGCTACACCACTAACTCCTACCGCTACACCACTAACTCCTACCCCACCACTAACTCCTACACCACTAACTCCTACCGCTACACCCTAACTCCTACCGCACACCCTAACTCCTACACCCCTAACTCCTACACCCCTAACTCCTACACCCTAACTCCTACACCCCTAACTCCTACACCACTAACTCCTACACCACTAACTCCTACCGCTACACCACTAACTCCTACCCCACGACACACCACTAACTCCTACCCCACTAACTCCTACCCCTACACCAATAACTCCTACACCACTAACTCCTCGTACTACTGCCGTCTTTCCCCTTACTCTAGGCTCCATTCAATCCGTACGGCGGAAGTTCATCGCAGTAATACGGTTGAGCCGCCATACTGTATGCAGTTCACCATGAGCTCAGTCTCTGCCAACGCTGGAACATTGCCTATCAAATAAAAAATTGCGCTATAGCGCTGAACTTCTGTGATATGGATTGAATCGAGCCCCTTGAGTAAAGAAGAAGAAGAAAAAAAAGAAAAAAAGTCCAAGTCAATAATATTAGCTAAACAAGCAAAGTCATGACAACCAGCTTCAATGGTAGGTTGTTGCAAGAACGGCTGTCATAACGACACTTTCAATCTATTCCAGTCCTTCAGGTTTTCAGGAATTCCTCCTTACTTTGTGCCGTCATGAAGTCAGCAAAGTTCCAGATGAGCTCTCCAATGACATACTCCCTCCTCTTCTGGTCGAACACATCATGGTAGTTTTTTAACACTATTTTCTGGTATTCCTCAGTGAACATCATGGGAGGATCCTGTAAAAAAAAAAAAACATTTTATTTCCATTTATCATTCAAGCTCAACCATTTAACCAGTGTTCAAGCCTAGGTAGGTGCTTGACAGAGGTCTTTGTTCAAGCACGTTTGACAAAATGGTATCCAGACTATTGTTCGCCTCAAAGAGAGACCTTGAAATCTTAACAAGCACAGGTCTGTTTACTTTTGACAATACCTTATGTTTTTTGTTTTTTAAATGTCTGTTTCTGATCTGTGGAGAACATGACACGGAACATAGAACAACAAAGTAGTTCTGGAACACTCACCGTGTGCATTCCCGGAACCACATCAGCTCCGTATTCACTCTGGATGATGGGTTTCTGGTACTTCCTGTACCAGTTCTCAAACTGGGTGTTGAGCTGGTAGGGGATGACCTCTGGGTGACCTGGGTCACTGTACCAGGAGAAGTAACTGTTCACACATATCACATCCACATAGGGAGCCTTGTGTGTGTGTGTGTTTGGGGGGGGACGACACGACAGTGTTACGGTGGTCAACTACAATTTCATTGGTATTGAATTGCCATTGTAAATGTATGGAACAGTACTTCACTATGTGGTGTAGTCAACAAAGACAGTCTGATACTGTCTGATACCTGATACCTGTTCATAATTTAAATGGAGCCTATGTATGGACGGTTCTCAATGTGAGAAGAAATAGAACTACTGGTTCAGTGTTGCAGTCCTTGTTATGATATAGATATATCTATATAGGCATTGAATTGCCATAGTAATGTATGGCATGTTACAGTCATAACTGTGCTTAGTTTAGTGACTGATAAACTATGCCTGGTAAGTCTGAGTGGAACAGACATGCAGTAAAACCATTCCTCTTATAGAGTTATCTGCAGCAGGGAGTCACACCTCAGCGAGCCAGGATGATTGAATCAGGGCATAGGTATGCCTTCAAAAAGAAATTGCTATATATATATATATATATATATAGGCATCAAGCACAGTCAAAGGCTCTTTTTCAGTTAGTCTTTCCTCGATTTCTCATATCCTCTACCCTGAAAACGTCTTAGAAGAGGTCCACAATTCCCCCTCTGACCTTTTTCAAAAAGTTTGGAGAAGGAGAGGAATCAAGGACTTAGCAAATTGAGAAAGCCATAGTTCTGTGAATAATCCTTCATAAACATAACAACAGAAACACAGTGAAGTCTCACCCCCTTGTCCCTGGCAAAGTTACTGGCGGTGATAAACGTGACCGGTCGAGTGACATCCAGAGATTTGGTATGAGCTATCAGTGTCCTGAAAAAGACAAACAAAAACATTTAGAGAGCAATGGTTTCCTTGTTCCAAGATGGGGTAGGGGGTCAGAGGGTCAGGGTGCAGACACTTAGTGAGGAAGAAAGGACCTGGAAGAAGAAAATGACTGATACCGTGAGGCCGTCTTTGTTGACTATGATAGACTCAGTATCACAGTTCGAGGTCGATGACATTGCACTCCACGAGGAGACTGCGTGGCAGGCTGACCACCTGTTATGCGAGTGCAGCAAGGAGCCAAGGTAAGGTGCTAGCTAGCATTAAACCTATCTTATAAAAAACAATCAATCTTAACATAATCCCTAGTTACCTACACATGGTTGATGATATTACTAGTTTATCTAGCATGTCCTGCGTTGCATTTAATCGATGCGGTGCCTGTTAATTTATCATTGAATCACAGCCGACGTCGCCAAATGGGTGATTTAACAAGCGCATTCGCGAAAAAAGCACTGTCGTTGCACCAATGTGTACCTAACCATAGCCACCAGCTTTCATATGTTCTCATGTTCTGAGCAAGGGACTGAAACGTTAGCTTTCTTACATGACACATATTGCACTTTTACTTTCTTCTCAAACCCTTTGTTTTTGCATTATTTAAACCAAATTGAAAATGTTTCATTATTTATTTGAGACTAAACACATTTTATTGATGTATTATATTAAGTTAAAATTAAAGTGTTCATTGTTCATTCAGTATTGTTGTAATTGTTATTGCAAATAAATAAATATATAAATAAATAAAAATTGCCCGATTAATCACCGTCTTTGTTGACTATGATACAAACTCAGCCTCACAGTATCAGACGGTCTTTGTTGACTATGATACAAACTCAGCCTCACAGTATCAGACCGTCTTTGTTGACTATGATACAAACTCAGCCTCACAGTATCAGACGGTCTTTGTTGACTATGATACAAACACAGCCTCACAGTATCAGACGGTCTTTGTTGACTATGATACAAACTCAGCCTCACAGTATCAGACGGTCTTTGTTGACTATGATACAAACTCAGCCTCACAGTATCAGACGGTCTTTGTTGACTATGATACAAACTCAGCCTCACAGTATCAGACGGTCTTTGTTGACTATGATACAAACTCAGCCTCACAGTATCAGACGGTCTTTGTTGACTATGATACAAACTCAGCCTCACAGTATCAGACGGTCTTTGTTGACTATGATACAAACTCAGCCTCACAGTATCAGACGGTCTTTGTTGACTATGATACAAACTCAGCCTCACAGTATCAGACGGTCTTTGTTGACTATGATACAAACTCAGCCTCACAGTATCAGACGGTCTTTGTTGACTATGATACAAACTCAGCCTCACAGTATCAGACGGTCTTTGTTGACTATGATACAAACTCAGCCTCACAGTATCAGACGGTCTTTGTTGACTATGATACAAACTCAGCCTCACAGTATCAGACGGTCTTTGTTGACTATGATACAAACTCAGCCTCACAGTATCAGACCGTCTTTGTTGACTATGATACAAACTCAGCCTCACAGTATCAGACGGTCTTTGTTGACTATGATACAAACTCAGCCTCACAGTATCAGACCGTCTTTGTTGACTATGATACAAACTCAGCCTCACAGTATCAGACCGTCTTTGTTGACTATGATACAAACTCAGCCTCACAGTATCAGACCGTCTTTGTTGACTATGATACAAACTCAGCCTCACAGTATCAGACCGTCTTTGTTGACTATGATACAAACTCAGCCTCACAGTATCAGACGGTCTTTGTTGACTATGATACAAACTCAGCCTCACAGTATCAGACCGTCTTTGTTGACTATGATACAAACTCAGCCTCACAGTATCAGACGGTCTTTGTTGACTATGATACAAACTCAGCCTCACAGTATCAGACCGTCTTTGTTGACTATGATACAAACTCAGCCTCACAGTATCAGACCGTCTTTGCTGACTATGATACAAACTCAGCCTCACAGTATCAGACCGTCTTTGTTGACTATGATACAAACTCAGCCTCACAGTATCAGACGGTCTTTGTTGACTATGATACAAACTCAGCACAGTATCAGACGGTCTTTGTTGACTATGATACAAACTCAGCCTCACAGTCTCAGACGGTCTTTGTTGACTATGATACAAACTCAGCCTCACAGTCTCAGACGGTCTGACTATGATACAAACTCAGCCTCACAGTATCAGACCGTCTTTGTTGACTATGATACAAACTCAGCCTCACAGTATCAGACGGTCTTTGTTGACTATGATACAAACTCAGCCTCACAGTATCAGACGGTCTTTGTTGACTATGATACAAACTCAGCCTCACAGTATCAGACGGTCTTTGTTGACTATGATACAAACTCAGCCTCACAGTATCAGACGGTCTTTGTTGACTATGATACAAACTCAGCCTCACAGTATCAGACGGTCTTTGTTGACTATGATACAAACACAGCCTCACAGTATCAGACGGTCTTTGTTGACTATGATACAAACTCAGCCTCACAGTATCAGACCGTCTTTGTTGACTATGATACAAACTCAGCCTCACAGTATCAGACCGTCTTTGTTGACTATGATACAAACACAGCCTCACAGTATCAGACGGTCTTTGTTGACTATGATACAAACTCAGCCTCACAGTATCAGACCGTCTTTGTTGACTATGATACAAACTCAGCCTCACAGTATCAGACCGTCTTTGTTGACTATGATACAAACTCAGCCTCACAGTATCAGACCGTCTTTGTTGACTATGATACAAACTCAGCCTCACAGTATCAGACCGTCTTTGTTGACTATGATACAAACTCAGCCTCACAGTATCAGACCGTCTTTGTTGACTATGATACAAACTCAGCCTCACAGTATCAGACCGTCTTTGTTGACTATGATACAAACTCAGCCTCACAGTATCAGACCGTCTTTGTTGACTATGATACAAACTCAGCCTCACAGTATCAGACCGTCTTTGTTGACTATGATACAAACTCAGCCTCACAGTATCAGACCGTCTTTGTTGACTATGATACAAACTCAGCCTCACAGTATCAGACCGTCTTTGTTGACTATGATACAAACTCAGCCTCACAGTATCAGACGGTCTTTGTTGACTATGATACAAACTCAGCCTCACAGTATCAGACGGTCTTTGTTGACTATGATACAAACTCAGCCTCACAGTCTCAGACGGTCTTTGTTGACTATGATACAAACTCAGCCTCACAGTATCAGACCGTCTTTGTTGACTATGATACAAACTCAGCCTCACAGTCTCAGACGGTCTTTGTTGACTATGATACAAACTCAGCCTCACAGTATCAGACGGTCTTTGTTGACTATGATACAAACTCAGCCTCACAGTATCAGACCGTCTTTGTTGACTATGATACAAACTCAGCCTCACAGTATCAGACCGTCTTTGTTGACTATGATACAAACTCAGCCTCACAGTATCAGACGGTCTTTGTTGACTATGATACAAACTCAGCCTCACAGTATCAGACGGTCTTTGTTGACTATGATACAAACTCAGCCTCACAGTCTCAGACGGTCTTTGTTGACTATGATACAAACTCAGCCTCACAGTATCAGACCGTCTTTGTTGACTATGATACAAACACAGCCTCACAGTATCAGACGGTCTTTGTTGACTATGATACAAACTCAGCCTCACAGTATCAGACCGTCTTTGTTGACTATGATACAAACTCAGCCTCACAGTATCAGACTGTCTTTGTTGACTACACCACATAGTGAAGTACTGTAACGTCAATAAACTTTATGGAGGAAATTCCTGCTGTTTGCCTGTTCGGTCTGTCTCTCCCTGCCCTGAGTGGATGTAAGGACACCTGTAGCTGCTCTGTTAACGGCAGGGCTCAGTAGTACTCGGACTGCATTCCACATGCCAGTAATCCATTCTACCAGGACATGCTCAGACTCACCCATACACTGCACTCCCATCTGATGAATAAGCAAAGTACACACCCACTCACATGCGTGGGTTTTACAGGTGTAAAGCGAATACCAACACTGCTTGAAATACCTTGGAAATTGTAGCCTTCAAGGCCTTGCCCGCCCGCCCGCCCTCAAGCAGCACTGAGCAATGCTAGGTAGTCCTGCCAAAAAGAACGCAGCCTAAAATCTTTGGGGCGGCAGGTAGCCTAGTGGTTAGAGCGTTGGACTAGTAACCGAAAGGTTGCAAGATCGAATCCCTGAGCTGACAAGTTAAAAATCTGTCGTTCTGCCCCTGAACAGGCAGTTAACTCACTGTTCCTAGGCCGTAACCTATTGTTCCTAGGCTGTCATCAAAAATACGAATTTGTTCTTAATGGACTTGCCTAGTTAAATAAAGGTCAAATAAAAATTATTAAAATCTGTTATGCTCCGTTTCCCTTCCTCAATGGCGTCAGTAATGCTAGGTAGTCCGCCAATAATAACACAGCCTACAATCTCTGTTATGCTGTTTCCCTTCCTCAATGACGTCAGTAATGCTAGGTAGTCCGCCAATAATAACACAGCCTACAATCTCTGTTATGCTGTTTCCCTTCCTCTATGACGTCACCCTTACAGTTTTTGCCGATTGTTTACACACTGAAAGTGAATGCTTAGATAAAAGCACGAAAACTTTTGTAACCATGCCTTAAAACAAAAAAGGCACCAAAAGTACAGTACATTTTCTGCTTTGCACTTTGCTTTGCAATTCTGCAACACACTGCACATCGTTTCTTACATTAGACACTTCGTTCAAGAATGAAATCTCTTGCAATCATTGGGGAAAACGCTTCAATTCAAAATGCAAAACAAACCTGAAATTGGCAACACACACACACACACACAGTAATTGAACACCAATTAGTCTGAGCCTCACCACTACAAATAGACCTCAGGTAAGCTCACCTCTTTTGAGAGAACTTTCCAAGCAGTGAGAGCGAGAGAGGAAGAGGGAGGAGTAGAAGGAGGACAAAGACAAGAACAAAAGGGGACCGGGCAATAGACAGAGACATATTTCTGACAACGTTAGGGCCACTTTGGTGGACTGTGTCATAAATCACGGCCTGACGATGAGGGAGGCGGAGAGTCCAGCCCAGCCTGAGTCGCTACACGGTAGCCTCCATAATACGAACATTTTAGACTGGAGAACAGGTATGTCTTCAACTTTCTACACTAGACTGTACCTATGTAATTGTTGCACATCATTCTGCATCACAGTACAATACGATGTAGTCCTACGCCCCTCGGTGAACAAAACAAATAGGTATAGCACTGTGAAGTACATGTAATACAGTTACTGTGTCCAGTATGACAGTACAGTATGTAAAAAAAAGAAGAAAAAAAAGAACCAAGCCAATGGCATCATATTCTTGCATTTTCTACAGAACTGCCAGACGACTTCCTGTGGCTGGAAGGCAACGTCTGTTCACCATGAACAGGAACTGGCCATTGCCAATCTAGTGTTGGCAAACACCACCATCCGCCCACATCAACTACGAGAGAGCAAATCATCGCAGATCACACAACGTTCCATAATAAATCAACCCGTGTCAGTATGTCGACACTCAGCCGCCATCTTGCGTCAACACCAACTTACGATGAAGCGGCTGTACAACAGCATTCCATTTGAGATGAACAGCATTAGAGTCAAAGATCCTTCGCTATGACGACATGCAAGTAAGTGTCACTGAGCGATACTGTAATGGCAGTAGATTGTGTCCTACTGGCACTGCATAGATACATTCAGACAAAGCAGTATACCTTATATAATGTTACTTACCCTACATTATTCATCTCATATGCATACGTATATACTGTACTCTATATTATCGACTGTATCCTTATGTAATACATGTATCACTAGCCACTAACTATGCCACTTTGTTTACATACTCATCTCATATGTATATACTGTACTCGATACCATCTACTGTATCTTGCCTATGCTCCTCTGTACCATCACTCATTCATATATCCTTATGTACATATTCTTTATCCCCTTACACTTGTGTGTATAAGACAGTAGTTTTGGAATTGTTAGTTAGATTACTTGTTGGTTATTACTGCATTGTCGGAACTAGAAGCACAAGCATTTCGCTACACTCGCATTAACATCTGCTAACCATGTGTATGTGACAAATAAATTTGATTTGATTTGATTTATGTGACCTAGGCAGGGGGGAGCGGTTTATTTTCTTTTGCAAAATTTTTCCAATGTAACAGTATAACTTTAGACCGTCCCCTCGCCCCTACCCGGGCTCGAACCAGGGACCCTCTGCACACATCAACAACAGTCACCCCACGAAGCATCGTTACCCATCGCTCCACAAAAGCCACGGCCCTTGCAGAGCAAAGGGGAACCACTACACTTCAAGGTCTCAAGAGCAAGTGACTTCACCGATTGAAATGCTATTAGCGCGCACCACCACTAACTAGCTAGCCATTTCATATCGATTACACTCACCCCCCCCTTTGACCTCCTTTTCTGCAGCAACCAGTGATCTGGGTCAACAGCAAAAAACAAAAAAACAAAACCCACCCCCCACCCTTATGTGAAAATGTAGACATCTTCTGTTAAAAAGAGTCCTGGACTTTGATACAGCTGCACAGCCTCACGAGTTCATTTTCATTGATGAAGCTGGACTCAATCTAGCTAAAACCAGGCGTCGGGGCCCAACATGTTATAGGACAAAGAGCCATTGTGAATGTCCCTGGGCAGCGAGGGGGAATGTTACAGGACAAAGAGCCATTGTGAATGTCCCTGGGCAGCAAGGGGGGAATGTTATAGGACACAGAGCCATAGTGAATGTCCCTGGGCAGCGAGGGGGAATGTTATGTGAAGGAGCGAGGGGGAAAAGAGCCATTGTGAATGTCCCTGGGCAGCGAGGGGGAATGCAGGACAAAGAGCCATTGGGGAATGTCCCTGGGCAGCGAGGGGGAATGTTAGGACAAAGAGCCATTGTGAATGTCCCTGGGCAGCGAGGGGGAATGTTATAGGACAAAGAGCCATTGTGAATGTCCCTGGGCAGCGAGGGGGAATGAGGACAAAGGGGAATGTTACAGGACAAAGAGCCAATGTGAATGTCCCTGGGCAGCGAGGGGGAATGTTATAGGACAAAGAGCCATTGTGAATGTCCCTGGGCAGCGAGGGGGAATGTTATAGGACAAAGAGCCATTGTGAATGTCCCTGGGCAGCGAGGGGGAATGTTATAGGACAAAGAGCCATTGTGAATGTCCCTGGGCAGCGAGGGGGAATGTTATAGGGGGGAATGTTACAGGACAAAGAGCCATTGTGAATGTCCCTGGGCAGCGAGGGGGAATGTTACAGGACAAAGAGCCAATGTGAATGTCCCTGGGCAGCGAGGGGGGAATGTTATAGGACAAAGAGCCATTGTGAATGTCCCTGGGCAGCGAGGGGGAACATTATAGGACAAAGAGCCATTGTGAATGTCCCTGGGCAGCGAGGGGGGAGGAACATTATAGGACAAAGAGCCATTGTGAATGTCCCTGGGCAGCGAGGGGGAACGTTATAGGACAAAGAGCCATTGTGAATGTCCCTGGGCAGCGAGGGGGAATGTTATAGGACAAAGAGCCATTGTGAATGTCCCTGGGCAGCGAGGAGGAACATTATAGGACAAAGAGCCATTGTGAATGTCCCTGGGCAGCGAGGAGGAACATTACAGGACAAAGAGCCATTGTGAATGTCCCTGGGCAGCGAGGACAAAGAGGGAATGTCCCTGGGCAGGACGTTATAGGAAAGAGCCATTGTGAATGTCCCTGGGCAGCGAGGAGGAATGTTATAGGACAAAGAGCGTTGAACAGGATAGGACAAAGAGCCATTGTGAATGTCCCTGGGCAGCGAGGGGGAATGTTACAGGATAAAGAGCCATTGTGAATGTCCCTGTGAATGTCCCTGGGCAGCAAGGGGGAACGTTACAGGATAAAGAGCCATTGTGAATGTCCCTGGGCAGCGAGGGGGAACGTTACAGGATAAAGAGCCATTGTGAATGTCCCTGGGCAGCGAGGAGGAAATAGCACCTTGTGTGACACCATTAGTCTGCAAGGAGTTCTCCATTACCATGCCACCCTCGGTCCCTACAATACTGCACACATAATCATATTTCTGGATGCACTACAAAATGCAGTTGTACAGGCGGACCAGAGCAGCCCAGGTCTGTTGTCATCTGGGATGTTAGTTTCCACCGGGCTGCTCTGGTCAGGGACTGGTTCACCAACCACATTAACTTCTCAGTTGAATACTTGCCCCCTTTACTCCCCATTTATCAATCCGATTGAGGAATTATTTTCGTGTTGGAAAGTGTATGGACCGCCAACCACATGCCAGCCTGCCTCTTCTGCAAGTAATGGAAAAAGCATGCGGAGACACTGAGATGGGGTCAGTCCAGGGTTGGATACGGCACACACAAGGCCTTTATTTTCCCCATTGCCTAGCCAGGGATGACATGAGGTGTTGTTGCCTCAGTTTGTATAGAATCTGTATAGAATAGAATCTGTCATTCTATTTTTGTGTTCATTTCTTTAATAGAATCTTTAATAAGGTATACAAAGTACTAAAGACAGTGTTTTGTATAAAGTACATCAGTGTGTTGTTGCTGCTATGAAAAGAGTCATTCAAAACGGTGCATATAGTCTATTATTTTGTTGCAAAAAAAAATGACATTTTGAAAAAGGATTGTTAGGTTTTAATTGCAGAGTTTCATGTTGGCATAGAAGTGTTGTCTTATTTGGCGCGTGTGTGTGTGTGTGTGTATGTATGTGTGTGTGTGTAGAGTTGACACAATGAGCCAAATTCTGCAACAAGTGTGTCAGCAACCGCAAAACGCTGTAATGCTCCGTTTCCTTTCCTCTATGAGGTCACCATTACCACACCATTTCCCTTCCTTTATGACATCACCAGTAACGTGTTCATGTGAGAAGCGAAAAGAGGAAGTTAAAAACTGACAATCTGTTCACTACAACATCACTCCATCACAATGTGAATGTGCATTTCATTTTTTTATTTTTTT
Source organism: Oncorhynchus tshawytscha (assembly GCF_018296145.1). NCBI lineage: Eukaryota > Metazoa > Chordata > Actinopteri > Salmoniformes > Salmonidae > Oncorhynchus > Oncorhynchus tshawytscha. The sequence goes on along the minus strand of NC_056458.1, from coordinate 46,642,872 downwards.
TTAAACAACCCACATTCACGGAATGAATGCTAAACGTTCTCGGAATGAATGCTAAACGTTCTCGGAATGAATGCTAAACGTTCTCGGAATGAATGCTAAACGTTCTCGGAATGAATGCTAAACGTTCTCAGAATGAATGCTAAACGTTCTCGGAATGAATGCTAAACGTTCTCGGAATGAATGCTAAACGTTCTCAGAATGAATGCTAAACGTTCTCGGAATGAATGCTAAACGTTCTCGGAATGAATGCTAAACGTTCTCAGAATGAATGCTAAACGTTCTCGGAATGAATGCTAAACATTCTCAGAATGAATGCTAAACGTTCCCGAAATGAATGCTAAACATTCTCAGAATGAATGCTAAACATTCTCAGAATGAATGCTAAACGTTCTCTTACTTGAAATAGAATCCAGCAGGGGGCATCTCAGCGGCCGGCTCATTGGCTACAGACCACATGACCACGGAGGCGTGATTCTTGTCCCTTCTCACCAGTTCGTCCATGACCACCAGGTGATGAGACAGTGAGGCATTCCCAAAACTACGGCTGGGGTACAAGAGAGAGAGGACAGGGTTAATGGCAATCACAGAGACACAGAAGACCTGACGCTAGATTCTATCCACGATGTAATGGCAGAGCATTGATAATATTGCTCTGTTTTATGTGGTATATAAACGTAACTGTCCATTAACAACTGAGAAGGTAATAGTAAAGACAAGCAAGCAGGCTTAAAAAAAAAAAAAAAAAAAAGTGTCTTAAAAATGTTGCACCAGAGGTGTATTCATTACAGAAAACGTTTACGAACCAAATGGAAGCACACGGAGGCAAAACATGCGTTTTAAAAAATTGGACAAATACAGGCATGCCTCTCCCCGTTTCGTTCCATTTGCTTCCCGTTAAGAAATGTTTTTCTAAAATAAATCAGCTGAATTAATGTACCCCTGTGGAATGTGTAACTTTTAACTGAGGTCACAGAAACTGCCAACATGGCAATGCACAAAAAAACAAAAGGTAACCTGCCTAAATGATTACCGCCCTGTAGCACTCATGTCGGTAGCCATGAAGTGCTTTGAAAGGCTGGTCATGGCTCACATCAACACCATTATCCCAGAAACCCTAGACCCACTGCAATTCGCATTCCGCCCCAATAGATCCATAGATGTTGCAATCTCTATTCTACTCCGCACTGCCCTTTCCCACCTGGACAAAAGGAACACCTATGTGATAATGCTGTTCATTGACTACAGTTCAGCGTTCAACACCGTAGTGCCCACAAAGCTCATCACTAAGCTAAGGACCCTGGGACTAAAAAACCAAGTCTAGGACCAAAAGGCTCCTGAACAACCAAGCCATAAGACTGCTGAACAATTAATCAAATGGCCACCGGACTATTTAGAAATTGCTGCTACTCGCTGTTTATTATCTATGCATCGTCACTTTACAAATTACCAGGACTAATCCCGCACATTGACTCGGTACCCCCTCGTTATTGTTGTCATTTTCTTGATACTGCGATTTGTTTTTGTTTTTTTACTTTAGTTTATTTAGTCAATATTTTCTTAACTCTATTTCTTGAACTGCATTGTTGGTTAAGGGCTTGTAAGTCAGCCTTTCACAGTAAGGTCTACACTGTTGGTTAAGGGCTTGTCAGCCTTTCATTCTAAGGTCTACACCTGTTGGTTAAGGGCTTGTCAGCCTTTCATTCTAAGGTCTACACCTGTTGGTTAAGGGCTTGTCAGCCTTTCATTCTAAGGTCTACACCTGTTGGTTAAGGGCTTGTAAGTCAGCATTTCACAGTAAGGTTGTTGTTGTTTGTATTTATTTGGCGCATGTGACAAATACAATTTGATTTGACTTACATGTCTGCGATGCCCACCCCGGGACACTCGTCAATGACCACAATGCCATGGCGGTCTGCCATCTGCAGGATCTCCTCAGCGTACGGGTAGTGACTGGTCCTGAACGAGTTGGCCCCTAGCCACTTCAACAGGTTAAAATCCTTCACAATCAGGGGCCAGTCCAGGCCCTTCCCTCTGATCTGACACAGAAAGCAGGGGGCAACAGTTAGAGACCTATTTAATAGACTTAAGAGAGACCTATTTCCATTGACCTTTAAATCATTCCAAAATGCAGAACAGGACTACTGAAATGAGTTTGTTAAAAACCAGAGAAACCGATAACTTCAAAATCAGCGTCAACATTCATTACTTCTATATCCTGGCAAATATGGAATACAACTGAACAACACCTGCAGGACACCAGTTGTACACGCGAGAGGAAACTGCCAGTGTTTTGCTGTCCTCTAGAGGTACGACTCAGTACTCACATCAGCATCCTCATGTTTGTTGACTCCATGGAAATAGAAGGGTTTGCTGTTGATGAGAAACTGTGTGTTGGTGACCTGGACAGTGCGGATTCCCACAGGCAGAGCATAAACATCCTCACAGACAGAACCCTCGCTAGCTGTCGTCATGTGAACCTGGAAACAATTGAGATGAGGTGGAATGTTCAGAATGTAGCAGATAGAAATGGAAAGAGTAGAGCTGACAAAAAACAAATCTGCACTACAGATAATCATATATATATATATATATCTATATCTATCTGAACATTCTATAATGTTGCATTACATTCTGTAATGAACAGGCCCTAGCCAGGAGGATTGTTCCAGTCAGAGCCCCTTCCATTAACACAGGAAGTAGGGACGGTGTGATGCTGAGTGGTCAAACTAAGGCGATGTTCATGGTAGCGTTGACTCATCACAAGGAAAAGGTTAATACATGAGTACAAACCAGTAAATATTATGCAAGTGCTTTTATTTCTCTAAAACATACACTAAACAAAAATATAAAAATGCTAAAATTTCAATGACTTCATAAGGAAATCTCAATTTAAATAAATTCATTAGGTCCTAATCTATGGATTTCACATGGGCAGGAGGGGGCAGCCATGTGTGGGCCTGAGAGGACATAGGCCCACCTACTGGGGAGCCGGGCCCAGCCAATCAGAATAAGTTCTCCCCACAAAAGGGATTTATTACAGACTGAAATAATCAGTTTCATCAGCTGTCCAGGTGGCTGGTCTCAGACGTTCTCGCTGGTGAAGAAGCCTGATGTGGAGGTCCTGGGCTGGCGTTGTTACACGTGGGTCTGTGGTTGTGAGGCCGGTTGGACAGACTGCCAAAATCTCTAAAACAACGATGGTGGCGGCTTATGGTAGAGAAATGAACATTACATTCTCTGGCAACAGCTCAGGTGGACATTCCTGTAGGTCAGCATGCCAATTGCACGCTTTCTCAAGACATCTGTGGCATTGTGTTGTGTTACAAAACTGCACATTTTAGAGTGATCTTTTATTGACCCCAGCTCAAGGTGCACCTGTGTAATGATCATGCTGTTTAATCATCTTCTTGATATGCCACACCTGTCAGGTGGATGGATTATCTTGGTGAAGGAGAAATGCTCACTAACATGGATGTAAACACATTTGTGCACAACATTTGAGAGAAATATTTTAGTAGGTATGGAACATTTCTGGGATCTTTTATTTCAGCTCATGAAACATGGGACCAACACTTTACATGTTGCGTTTATATTTTTGTTCAGTATAATTAAATGTCATGGTCGTTTATATACATTTGATAAAAAGTTACATTAAAAACAAACACTAAAAAGGAACAGACAGTGGATCACCTAAGCCTTGCAACTAGGAACATAGCCCAACTTACCTCCATAGAATACAGATATCCTGGGCTCTCATGCATTAGATACGGCCACCACAGGCTGACGTCCATGACTTTGAGGACCCCAGATGGTCCAGTGGAGGAGGCCACAGAGTGGCCATCTTTGTCAGACAGGGTCACCTTCAGCGTGGAGTTGAGACTGCCCAGCACTGACACCTGGTAACTGATGAGCCCTACACCAAAGGGCAGAACAGGAGAGACCAATACCTTAGTACACTAGTGCCATTTTTCACACTATTCCATAGTTCCTGGAATCATGCAGAAAAGGACAATGTGAAAAGGGAATAGCCAAGACAGCACGGTAAAGGTTTTGTTCAGCACGATAGTGTAAACAGGGTATGGATAAACTTGGGAATGAAAAGACCTAAACAGTCACTCGAGCAAGTGGATGAGAAAATATGTGGTTGTTGTTGTAGCACTCACCAATGTTGTCAGCAAAGGATGTCAGCACTGTGATGTCATCAACATAGGCCTTAGGAGTGGTATACAGTAGAACAGGACGATGCAAACCAGCATAGTTGAAGAAGTCAAAGTTTGTGTTTTGTACAACATAGTTAGCAGGATACCTGTAGACAAAATATATAGACACCATAGTCAGCAGGATACTTGTAGACAATACATAGACACAATATAGATTTACATTTGAATTTCCGAAAGATTTTTTTTTTTTTAACACCCTCAAAACATCAGAAAATGCATTGTTGCTTACTTAGCCTCAACCTCAGACGTTCTAGGTTTGGTCTCCAGAACATCTAAAATTAGTGTCTGACAATGTGAGATTACTCCCAACTTAAAAATTATAAACCCCCCCACCCACATTTGAATATATTTTACATTGAAATGAAGTCATCACTTTACCTGGTGGGGTCATCAATATGTTGAATGGTCCCTGGGGGCAGAGTATGGAGAGTCAGGGTGTTGTTGACAGCTATGGTGATCCTGCAGGCCACACCTGGGTCCTTACGGAGGACATCGCCGATCTCAGCCTCGAAGGGAAGATGGCCACCCTCGTGCTCTGTCATTTTGATTCCATTCACCCACTGGCAGGGAATGGAAAAAAAGTGTGAGAAATATAGGAATTTTATTCCTATGTAGCCAGAGTGACACACACACACACAGTTGAAGTCGGAAGTTTACATACACCTTAGCCAAATACATTTAAACTCAGTTTTTCACAATTCCTGACATTTAATCCTAGTAAAAAAGTCCCTGTCTTAGGTCAGTGAGGATCGCCACTTTATTTTAATGTGAAATGTCAGAATAATAGTGGAGAAAATTATTTCAGCTTTTATTTCTTTCATCACATTCCCAGCGGGTCAGAAGTTTACATACACTCAATTAGTATTTTGTAGAATTGCCATTAAATTATTTAACTTGGGTCAAATGTTTCAGGTAGCCTTCCACAAGCAAACCACAATAAGTTGGGTGAATTTTGGTCCATTCTTCCTGACAGAGCTGGTGTAACTGAGTCAGGTTTGTAGGCCTCCTTGCTTACACACGCTTTTACAGTTCTGCCCAGACATTTTCTATAGGATTGAGGTCAGGGCTTTGTGATGGCCACTCCAATACCTTGACTTTGTTGTCCTTAAGCCATTTTGCCACAACTTTGGAAGTATGCTTGGGGTCATTGTCCATTTGGAAGACCCATTTGCAACCAAGCTTTGACTTCCTGACTAATGTCTTGAGAAGTTGCTTCAAAATATCCACATCATTTTCCTCCCTCATGTGCCATCTATTTCTGTACCTCCTGCAGCAAAGCACCCCCACAACATGCTTCCACCCCTGTGCTTCACGTTTGGGATGGTGTTCTTTGGCTTGCAAGCCTCTCCCTTTTTCCTCCAAACATAACAATTGTCATCATGGTCAAACAGTTCTATTTTTGTTTCATCAGACCAGAGGACATTTCTCCAAAAAGTACGATCTTTGTCCCCATGTGCAGTTGCAAACCAAAGTCTGGCTTTTTTTATGGTGGTTTTGGAGCAGTGGCTTCTTCCTTGGTGAGCGGCCTTTCACGTTATGTCGATATAGGACTCAGACCTGTGGATATAGATACTTTTGTACCTGTTTCCTCCAGCATCTTCACAACCTTTGCTGTTGTTCTGGGATTGATTTGCACTTTTCACACAAATGTTAATCTCTAGGAGACAGAACACTTCTCCTTTCTTCCCTCCAATTGACTCAAATTATGTAAATTAACCTATCAGAAGCTTCTAAAGCCATGACAATTTTCTGGAATTTTCCAAGCTGTTTAAAAGGCAGTCAACTTAGTGTATTTGACCCACTGGAATTGTGATACAGTGAATTATAAGTGAAATAATCTGTCTGTAAGCAATTGTTGGAGAAATTGCTTGTGTCACGCACAAAGTAGATGTCCTAACCGACTTGCCAAAACTATAGTTTGAGTGGTTGAAAAACGGGTTTTAATGACTCCAACCTAAGTGTATGTAAACTTCCGACTTTCATCTATCCACACACACTGAGGAATGTACATTGCTGATGAACTCACGTAAGAGTAGGTTGTGGCGTTAGAGCTATCACACAATACAGAATGTCAACTGGAGCTGAAAACAAGTGGTAGAAGATTTATGAAATACTCACGACCACTGAGTAGTAGTGTGCACTCCCAACCCTCAGCACGACTCTGGTTCCCTCATCAGACACCCATCGTGAGGGTACCAACACCTCTCTCTCATACCACACCCAGCCAATGAAATCCCTCAGCTGTGGATCCTGGGTGATGTCGTTGTAGCTGGCAGGCACTGGCATGTCAATCACTGGACCGGTCTAGACAAACGGATAAAAATAGAGAGAGAGAGAAAAAGAGAAGAGGTGAAAAATGAACAAGAACAAATGTTTACACTCATTTTGACTTGAATCATCATCAAGACAGTTTACACAAAGTATTAGCTCAAATACATGCAAAGACTTGGCGAAACAAACTAGTTTTAGTTGGTTTGAAGTTTCAACATAGAATACAGATGTTCTGCAGACTAGAGATTGGATAATCATTTTGTTTACAGACTAGCCTATCAATGTTCCCCAAACAGACCACGCATTAAAAAAGTAAGTTATAAAGTGGCAGATAACTATTCTGAACAAACAGGAACTCGTAGTCCACATGCTTTTGGCGACGCTTTTATGACACCATATCCACGTTACATAGTTCATGTGGTTTATTAAACAAGGGATGTTCATGTTTACCTCTGCAAGGCGACTTTTATACCATGCCTGTTGAAAGCCCAAGTTCCTGTCGTGGGAGACGTCGGCTCTGAAGTCCCACAGCCCATTCAGCTCTTTGATCTCCCGCGACGACGACTCTCGGGGGAAGAGCATTCCACCGTCCAGCAAATGAGCGACATCCCATACTGCAGATAGAAACACAAAACAGTTCACTAGCCTTCTAAACGGCTCCATTTTCACAGTTCACACATTGTCTAACAACAAACGTCTTTGGCTTACAGAGATTAGTCACATGACCACCTTTAGCTTAAATCTTCTTCTTCTTCTGTGGGTTTTATGGCGGACTACAACCCCATAAAGGTGTATTGCCGCCACCAACTGGAGGGTTTGAAAAAAATCTCAAATAAATCCATATGTAATAGTGAAACTAAATTAATCCATCCTAATAAAAATAGTACATTGCCAAAACAAACAAAACTCCCACTTCCTTCCTTCTTTTAATTCTCCATATCTCCCTTCTCAGGCTTGAGGACCTGAGAGGGTGGTACGGCTCTAGGACCTGAGAGGGTGGTATGGCTCTAGGACCTGAGAGGGGTGGTACGGCTCTAGGACCTGAGAGGGTGGTACGGCTCTAGGACCTGAGAGGGTGGTATGGCTCTAGGACCTGAGAGGGTGGTATGGCTCTAGGACCTGAGAGGGTGGTATGGCTCTAGGACCTGAGAGGGGGTGGTAGGACCGGCTCTAGGACCTGAGAGGGTGGTACAGCTAGGACCTGAGAGGGTGGTACAGCTCTAGGACCTGAGAGGGGTGGTACGGCTCTAGGATCTGAGAGGGTGGTACGGCTCTAGGACCTGAGAGGGTGGTACGGCTCTAGGACCTGAGAGGGGTGGTACGGCTCTAGGACCTGAGAGGGTGGTACGGCTCTAGGACCTGAGAGGGGTGGTACGGCTCTAGGATCTGAGAGGGTGGTACGGCTCTAGGACCTGAGAGGGTGGTACGGCTCTAGGACCTAAGAGGGTGGTACGGCTCTAGGACCTGAGAGGGTGGTACGGCTCTAGGACCTGAGAGGGTGGTACGGTTCTAGGATCTGAGAGGGGTGGTACAGATTTAGGACCTGAGAGGGGTGGTACGGCTCTAGGACCTGAGAGGGTGGTACGGATCTAGGATCTGAGAGGGTGGTACGGCTTGTGCCAATATTCCATGTAACTCCTGAAATCTTTCAGCCCTGGGAACCGCTCCACCGCATCCGCTATGTTTTATATTTTCTTGGATCTTCTCTCCACCCTTGGCAGTGCCGTTAATTACCACAGCTACAAGAGCCACAAAATCCACCTCCTTAACCTTTAAAATGTCAGGATCCTGCTGGTGAAAGGCAACCCCTGCATCCTAGGACTATCCACTACCACGGCCTCTTCAGGTGCTCTATTCAAACCCTCAACCCTTTTAACAGCTGCTGCTGTTATGAAATGTTCCGTACAGCTCTGACTTTGGACAAATGATCTTTCATCATTGTCGGGCATTCGAAAGACGTGGCTTCGTGGTTCCCACCGCAATTGCTAAGTCTCACATGTTCATCACTTTTACAACACATCCACATCTCGGCTTCTCCACTACCATGGACTCTTCTGCAAACACTTGCCACATGACCAAAAGCTTTGCAATGATCCCACTGCATTGGGATAAAAGCTCTGACTCTGTAGCTAATATACCCTAACTGCACTTATTTTAATTTTACCTTTATTTAACAAGTCAGTGAAGAACAGATTTTTATTTTTAATGACGGCCTAGGAACGGTGGGTTAACTGCCTGTTCAGGGGCAGAACGACAGATTTGTACCTTGTCAGCTCGGGGATTCAAGCTTGCAACCTTTCGGTTACTAGTCCAACACTCTAACCACTAGGCTACCTGCCTCCTCTACACTCTAACCACTAGGCTACCTGCCTCCTCTACACTCTAACCACTAGGCTACCTGCCTCCTCTACACTCTAACCACTAGGTTACCTGCCTCCTCTATACTCTAACCACTAGGCTACCTGCCCCCTACACTCTAACCCCCCTCCACTCTAACCACTAGGCTACCTGCCCCCTACACTCTAACCACTAGGCTACTTGCCACCTGCCCCCTACACTCTAACCACTAGGCTACTTGCCGCCCCCACACTCTAACCACTAGGATACCTGCCTCCTCTACACTCTAACCACTAGGCTACCTGCCGCCTCTACACTCTAACCACTAAGCTACTTGCCGTCTACGTGAGTAGGGAGAGACTACATTTAAAAAAAACTATAGAACAGAAACTCTTTTACTTCATTCACCACTGCTCCTAGGAGACACACACAAAACTTATCCAATCGGGTGAGACACAACACACTTCTTGGGGCGGCAGGGTAGCCTAGTGGTTAGAGTGTAGAGGCGGTAGGTAACCTAGTGGTTAGAGTGTAGAGGCGGTAGGTAGCCTAGTGGTTACAGTGTAGGGGCGGTAAGTAGCCTAGTGGTTAGAGTGTAGAGGCGTCAGGTAGCCTAGTGGTTACAGTGTAGGGGCGGTAAGTAGCCTAGTGGTTAGAGTGTAGGGGCGGTAGGTAGCCTAGTGGTTAGAGTGTAGGGGCGGTAGGTAGCCTAGTGGTTAGAGTGTAGGGGCGGTAGGTAGCCTAGTGGTTAGAGTGTAGGGGCGGTAGGTAGCCTAGTGGTTAGAGTGTAGGGGCGGCAGGTAGCCTAGTGGTTAGAGTGTAGGGGTGGTAGGTAGCCTAGTGGTTAGAGTGTAGGGGCGGCAGGGTAGCCTAGTGGTTAGAGCGTGAGACTAGTAACCGGAATGGTTGCAAATTCAAACCCCCGAGCTGACAAGGTACAAATCTGTCGTTCTGCCCCTGAACAGGCAGTTAACCCACTGTTCCTAGGCCGTCATTAAAAATAAGAATCTGTTCTTAACTGACTTGCCTAGTTAAATAAAGGTAAAAATATATTTTTAAATATTCCTTCGAAGCACCAAAAAAATCTAAACAAGCCCACCTCTACTGATCCTCACAGCCTCCACTCTTCCCAGCACTCTCCACCAGTTTGGATATCTCAAATGGATTGGAAATTTTCTATGCATTAATGCACAAATATTTGTCAGGTAGAAGAAGGTTTCTGTAAAATTCCTATGCACCCAACAAAAAATGCAATGCTTGGCTCTGGCCACTAGGCGGAGCCTAACACAGGAGATGTCATGCTTTTTCATAAAGATCAAGAAATCTATGTGTGCAAAAACCATGCAAACCTCTCCAAGCAGAAAGGTGTATATTAATCAATTGATTTCACTAAACTTGATGAGTTTAGGCTACTTTAACAAGACAAACTGAACCATGGCCCAACAACTTAATTTGGATGAACCCCAGCTAATTCAGGTAACTATCTAGACCAGGGTTACTCAAGTACTATTTGAGAAGGTCCGTCTAGACCAGGGTTAATTAAGTACTATTTGAGAAGGTCCGTCTAGACCAGGGCTAATCAAGTACTATTTGAGAAGGTCCGTCTAGACCAGGGTTAATTAAGTACTATTTGAGAAGGTCAGTCTAGACCAGGGTTACTCAAGTACTATTTGAGAAGGTCCGTCTAGACCAGGGTTACTCAAGTACTATTTGAGAAGGTCTGTCTAGACCAGGGTTAATCAAGTACTATTTGAGAAGGTCCGTCTAGACCAGGGTTAATCAAGTACTATTTGAGAAGGTCCGTCTAGACCAGGGTTAATCAAGTACTATTTGAGAAGGTCCGTCTAGACCAGGGTTACTCAAGTACTATTTGAGAAGGTCCGTCTAGACCAGGGTTAATCAAGTACTATTTGAGAAGGTCCGTCTAGACCAGGGTTAATCAAGTACTATTTGAGAAGGTCCGTCTAGACCAGGGTTAATCAAGTACTATTTGAGAAGGTCCGTCTAGACCAGGGTTACTCAAGTACTATTTGAGAAGGTCCGTCTAGACCAGGGTTAATCAAGTACTATTTGAGAAGGTCCGTCTAGACCAGGGTTAATCAAGTACTATTTGAGAAGGTCCGTCTAGACCAGGGTTAATCAAGTACTATTTGAGAAGGTCCGTCTAGACCAGGGTTAATCAAGTACTATTTGAGAAGGTCCGTCTAGACCAGGGTTAATCAAGTACTATTTGAGAAGGTCTGTCTAGACCAGGGTTAATCAAGTACTATTTGAGAAGGTCCGTCTAGACCAGGGTTACTCAAGTACTATTTGAGAAGGTCCAGACACACATTTCCTAGGTGGCAAAGGTCCGGATGGATGATTGTAAATTTATCGGCGTAGTCACGACTCATGCGACCCCTGAACTGTTCACACCAATCTTGTTGATGTAGAGAACATTTAGCAATTTGAAATCAAATTTTCTTCAATTCTACACATTTTGCATTGGGACAGAGATTTGTTTGCTGTTTTAAAGCAAATTCTCCATGTCTTGTTTGATACCAGGGGTGAATGTGATACCAGGGGTGAATGTGATACCAGGGGTGAATGTGATACCAGGGGTGAATGTGATACCAGGGGCGAATGTGATACCAGGGGGGGCAGGGGTGAATGTGATACCAGGGGCGAATGTGAATGTGACCAGGGGTGAATGTGATACCAGGGGTGAATGTGATACCAGGGGTGAATGTGATACCAGGGGTGAATGTGATACCAGGGGTGAATGTGATACCAGGGGTGAATGTGATACCAGGGGTGAATGTGATACCAGGGGTGAATGTGATACCAGGGGGGGCGAATGTGATACCAGGGGTGAATGTGATACCAGGGGCGAATGTGATACCAGGGGTGAATGTGATACCAGGGGTGAATGTGATACCAGGGGTGAATGTGATACCAGGGGTGAATGTGATACCAGGGGTGAATGTGATACCAGGGGTGAATGTGATACCAGGGGCGAATGTGATACCAGGGGTGAATGTGATACCAGGGGTGAATGTGATACCAGGGGTGAATGTGATACCAGGGGTGAATGTGATACCAGGGGTGAATGTGATACCAGGGGTGAATGTGTGAATGTGATACCAGGGGTGAATGTGATACCAGGGGTGAAGGGGTGAATGTGATACCAGGGGTGAATGTGATACCAGGGGTGAATGTGATACCAGGGGTGAATGTGATACCAGGGGTGAATGTGATACCAGGGGTGAATGTGATACCAGGGGTGAATGTGATACCAGGGGGAATGTGATACCAGGGCGAATGTGATACCAGGGGTGAATGTGATACCAGGGGTGAATGTGATACCAGGGGTGAAATGTGAATGTGATACCAGGGGGAATGGTGAATGTGATACCAGGGGCGAATGTGATACCAGGGGTGAATGTGATACCAGGGGCGAATGTGATACCAGGGGATACCAGGGGTGAATGTGATACCAGGGGGGTGAATGTGATACCAGGGGTGAATGTGATACCGGGGTGAATGTGATACCAGGGGTGAATGTGATACCAGGGGTGAATGTGATACCAGGGGTGAATGTGATACCAGGGGGTGAATGTGATACCAGGGGTGAATGTGATACCAGGGGTGAATGTGATACCAGGGGTGAATGGGGTGAATGTGATACCAGGGGTGAATGTGATACCAGGGGCGAATGTGATACCAGGGGTGAAGCCCAACCGAATTAAAAAAACAATATATTTTGTAGTCTCGAATTTGTTTGTAGTATTGACCCCGTTCTGGTTGAGTATGAGGGATCCATGTCCTGCAGTATTCAGGTTGCAATCGTTTATACTCTGCTTACCTAGGGGCCTGACGGTGTGGTACAAAACGAGGGCTCAGACTGGGCACAGATGTCAGTTCAATGTCTAGTTTTGGATGAGATGTCAACTAACGTGAAATCCAGATGAAATCGACAAAAACATGTCGACATGCCACTGGATTTAGGTTCAAAGTTGGGTGAAAAAATCACTAAATTCCCTTACATTGATGACTTATTATTGTTGATTCAACATCATCACACACTTTTTTTTTGTTTGTTGTTGAGATGACGTGGAAACAAACATTGATTTTTGGTTTTGTGCCCAGTTGGCTGAGGTTTTGGCCCTTGCTAAGTAAATACTCTCCAGCAATAGGCTACATCAACTGTCTTTTAATTGAAAGCTCCTTGACGATACTAATCAAAAAGTCCATCAATGGTTATCATCCTGAACTTCTCATCAGATTGACACGTTTAATCAATAGTCAACCACCCAGATGGCGCTATTGATCAATAATAAGTGGTGTACAATCTAGCCCTTCAGAGCATATAATGAGAGCAAAGCATAGCATGTACAGTGTAGTGAAGGACAGAGGGCAGCATTCTCCTTGTTGTATCATGTTGTCAGATCTCATGTCACGTCCAATGAGAGAGAGGACCCGTTTGTCTCGTATCCAAAAAGAGAGAGGACCCGTCTGTCTCGTATCCAATGAGAGAGAGGATCCGTCTGTCTCGTATCCAATGAGAGAGAGGATCCGTCTGTCTCGTATCCAATGAGAGAGAGGACCCGTTTGTCTCGTATCCAATGAGAGAGAGGACCCGTCTGTCTCGTATCCAATGAGAGAGAAGATCCGTCTGTCTCGTATCCAATGAGAGAGAGGACCTGTCTGTCTCGTATCCAATGAGAGAGAAGATCCGTCTGTCTCGTATCCAATGAGAGAGAGGATCCGTCTGTCTCGTATCCAATGAGAGAGAGGACCCATTTGTCTCGTATCCAATGAGAGAGAGGACCCGTCTGTCTCGTATCCAATGAGAGAGAAGATCCGTCTGTCTCGTATCCAATGAGAGAGAGGACCCGTCTGTCTCGTATTCAATGAGAGAGAAGATCCGTCTGTCTCGTATCCTATGAGAGAGAGGATCCGTCTGTCTCGTATCCAATGAGAGAGAGGACCCGTCTGTCTCGTATCCAATGAGAGAGAGGATCCGTCTGTCTCGTATCCAATGAGAGAGAGGATCCGTCTGTCTCGTATCCAATGAGAGAGAGGATCCTCGGGCTCTGAGGTCACAGCCTATGGAGTGAGTTTCCCTGTGAGGTCATAGAGGTATAGACATACCATAGCCTTGTCTCTGAGACATCGTGTAAATAAAGAATCCCAACTTAAATGAGTGCTTATGTTATTGCTGAGTTAAAAGTTAATTTCCTGTCTGAGTCTAGTTTCTCATTTTTTTTTCTTTCTGAATTAAATAAGTTTATTAGAAGAATGTGTAAATGAAGGTCACTGGGCCTGTGTCATTTGGGATGTCATTCAATGCTGAGCCAGTATCCATCCATGTTTAATTTATATACCCATCCGTGGTCCATGCCATACAGTATAAACATAATATAGAAGGTTTTAGTCCTTTATATAATCCACGTGTGTCATTCACATGTTTACTCCACTATAAACAATGAGAATCACTAAGTTTAGACTATATATTAATTATGCTATGCATGGTTCCAGTGTGTCAAATCAAATCAAATCAAATCAAATCAAATTTTATTTGTCACATACACATGTGTGTTAGTGTGTGTGCACGTTCAGCGGTTTGATGACTCAATGGTTTGTTCTAAGGTTCAGCTGGGGTGTATTCATTAGTCGGATTCTGTTGAAAAACATTTAATCTGTTGCAAAAAAAAAAGAGTTTCTATTGGACACATTCCCTCCCGTTTCGTTCCGTTTGCTCTGTTTGCTTCCGTTTGGTTCCTCCAGTAAAAGGTCAACGGTTTCAGTTGCAAACTGTTTTGCAACAGACCAAACGTTTTGCAACAGTCCAAACGTTTTGCAACAGTCCAAACGTTTTGCAACAGTCCAAACGTTTTGCAACAGACCAAACGTTTTGCAACAGACCAAATGTTTTGCAACAGACCAAACGTTTTGCAACAGTCCAAACGTTTTGCAACAGTCCAAACGTTTTGCAACAGACCAAACGTTTTGCAACAGACCAAACGTTTTGCAACAGTCCAAACGTTTTGCAACAGTCCAAACGTTTTGCAACAGACCAAACGTTTTGCAACAGACCAAACGTTTTGCAACAGACCAAACGTTTTGCAACAGACCAAACGTTTTGCAACAGTCCAAACGTTTTGCAACAGACCAAACGTTTTGCAACAGACCAAACGTTTTGCAACAGAATTCGACTAATACATACAGCCCTGGTCTCATTAAGATGAAAGAGAAACTGAATTGACCCTCTGACCTCTGAACTGTTGCAATTAACAGAAACCTCAGCTGGAGCTCTTACCTATAGAGCTACAGGCTCTCAAGTGGTACAGCTGTCCAAGGCACTACAGACACCCTGGTTCGATTCCAGGCTGTATCACAGCTGTCCAAGGCACTGCAGACACCCTAGTTCGATTCCAGGCTGTATCACAGCGGTCCAAGGCACTGCACTACAGACACCCGGGTTCAAATCCAGGCTGTATCACAGCGGTCTAAGGCACTGCATCTCAGTGCTAGAGGCGTCACTACAGACACCCTGGTTCGATTCCAGGTTGTATCACAACCGGCCGCGATTGTAAGTGCACAATTGGCCCAGTGTTGTCCGGGTTTGGCTGGTGTAGGCCGTCATTGTAAATAAGAATTTGTTCTTAACTGACTTGACTAGTTAAATAAAAAAAATAAAAAAACAGGCTGAGCATATACAGACCTTTATTGTAACTTAATACATGCTATGCAGGGCATCTTTCCGCTGTGCTGGGATGAATTTGAGTTAAGACAGGTGTCAGGACAGAAAAGTAAAATAGTTTAATTCCCAATTTACTGTTATTTATATATAAAGTCCATACGCCACAACGGCCCTGAGCATAACAATCACGTCGTTTCTTTTTTAGAAAAACAACAGTCAGTAACCCATTTCTGCTGCATCGGGTTTTTACTTTGAATAAAACCATTTTTTTTTAGGGAATCCTCAAATTGTGCTCATGCTTTTCTTGGTGAACATCTTTTTTGGAAGCTTTTATGGTGAACCATCATTTTAGCCAGACGGGAACCCTGAACGTCATCAAATTCCACCCCAACAGAAAAGGTCTGTCTAAAGAGCGGGAAAAGAGAGAGAGACATTCTAAAATAATTTTATAAAGTTTATTGCTGTTGATCCTTGTAATAAGAGAATCACCTTAGCCTGGTCCCAGATCTGTGTTTGCTGTTTTGCCAACTACCATGGTCATTGTCACACAAAACAACTATAGGAGTTGGCAAGACAACACAAATAGATCTGGGACCAGGCTACATTAGATGTCATGGGTTAGGACAGGGGAATGTCATGAAAAGACGAGGCGCTTTAGCTCATCATGCTATTTGGGAATAGATACTGTAATTGCATGCAGGTCATCGGCGACTGACATCATACGGTTTTCTATTAGTCTTTGTTCAGCATTTAATAGTACATGAGGTGATGTTACATGAAGGAGAACGTAGTGTTTGGGGAGTGTGTTTTAAAGGGTGCTATCCATGCATAACTGATTAGTAAACAAGTGATAAGAAAGCAAAATGAAAGAATGAAAAAGAGAAACAAAGGGAAAGAAGGAGAGATAGAGGACAGCCCTGTGTGTGAATTCTCTGCACCCTGCTTTTCACAGTCATACTGTTTTGAAATTAACACCCTATCTCAGGGATCATCAACTAGATTCAGCCGTGGGCCCATTTTTTTTCTTGAGCAGATTGTCGGGGGACCGGACCATAATTGCTAATCATTTGTAGAAATGCAAATTAACCGCAAGATGCCCGAATAGATATAATGTTTGACTAAAATATAATAATTTCAAACCTTGCTTTATTATGCGTGAGGATGGCTGGGTACAAATTTCTTAGATTTAAAAACACTCGGAGCTCACCCGCGGCCGCCAGTTCCCTGCCTTATCTGGTGCATTTAAAGTATGTGTTTCGCTTTCAAACCATAACATAAACAACCGCAAATCTTCAGTTCCGCTCATACCTTATCACCATAGATAAGAAAATTGACCTCTGATGTACAGAGCATTCAGAAAGTATTCAGACCCTTTCCCCTTTTCCACATTTTGTTACTTTACAGCCTTATTCTAAAATGGATCAAAAATGTAAAATCCTCATCAATCTACACACAATAACCCATAATGACATCACAATACCCCATAATGACATCACAATAACCCATAATATTTTTGCAAATGTATTAAAAATGAAAAAACAGAAATACCTTATTTACATAACTATTCAGACCCTTTTCTATGAGACTTGGAACTGAGCTCAGGTGCATCCTGTTACCATTGATAATCCTTGAGATATTTCTACAACTGGATTAGAGTCCACCTATGGTAAATTCAATTGATTGGACATGATTTGGAAAGGCACACACCTGTCTATATAAGGTCCCACAGATTACTTAACGCGGACTGGAATAAACGTTTTCCTTTAACGAGTCCGACGAGAAGGATATCCTGCTTTCACTGGAACAGGCCCAGATCCCCACCATTTGCGTGAAGAAAAGACACAGGAAAAGGAGCCGCAGATCAGGCAGCCTTCTGAGAATTTGTAGGCGAGCGAGTAAACTCCCTCTGCCATCCATTCTTCTTGCTAACGTGCAATCATTGGAAAATAATATTGATGACGTGCGATTAAGATTGTCCTACCAACGGGACATTAAAAACGGTAACATCTTATGTTTCACCGAGACGTGGCTGAACGACGATACGGACAATATAGAGCTAGCAGGATTTTCCATGCACTGGAAGAACAGAGACACTACCTCTGGTAAGACGAGGGGTGGGAGTGAGTGTCTATTTGTCAATAACAGCTGGTGCGTGATATCTAATATTAAAGAAGTCTTGATGTATTGCTCGCCTGAGGTAGAGTACCTTATGATAAGCTGTAGACCACACTATCTACCAAGAGAGTTCTCATCTGTATTATTCGTAGCCGTCTATTTAACACCACAAAGCGAAGCTGTCACTAAGACCGCTCTCAACCAACTCTATAAGGCCATAAGCAAAGAAGAAAATGCTCACCCAGAAGTGGTGCTCCTAGTGGCCGGGGACTTTAATGCAGGCAAACTTAAATCAGTTTGACCAAATTTTTACCAGCATGTCACATGTGCAACCAGAGGGAAAAAAAATCCTAGACCACCTTTACTCCACACACAGAGATGCATACAAAGCTCTCCCCCTCACCCTCCATTTGGCAAATCTGACCATAAAATTATCCTCCTGATTCCTGCTTACAAGCAAAAACTAAAGCAGGAAGTACCAGTGACTCGCTCAATACAGAAGTGGTCACATGATGCAGATGCTACACTACAGGACTGTTTCGCACAGACTGGAAAATGTTCCTGGATTCATCCAATGGCATTGAGGAGTACACAACCTCAGTCATCGGCTTCATCAATAAGTGCATTGACGATGTCGTCCCCACAATGACTGTACATACATATCCCAACCAGAAGCCATGGATTACAGACAACATCCGCATCGAGCTAAAGGCTAGAACTGCTGCTTTCAAGGAGCGGGAGACTAATCCGGAATCTTATAAGAAATCCTGCCATGCCC
>NC_056458.1:46572627-46620127 GCF_018296145.1 Oncorhynchus tshawytscha | reverse complement strand
GTCACAGTTGATAAATAAGCAATCCTTGACAGCCTGTCTGAGTAGGACACTGATCTATAGGCCTGGGAAATGTGCACCTTCATGTGTTCTTATCCTAACAATCCTTCTGTTTACACTGCTCAGACCCGTTCAAATCTGGGTTGGCAGTCCTCAGACCCGTTCAAATCTGGGTTGGCAGTCCTCAGACCCGTTCTAATCTGGGTTGGCAGTCCTCAGACCCGTTCTAATCTGGGTTGGCAGTCCTCAGACCCATTCAAATCTGGGTTGGCAGTCCTCAGACCCGTTCTAATCTGGGTTGGCAGTCCTCAGACCCGTTCAAATCTGGGTTGGCAGTCCTCAGACCCGTTCTAATCTGGGTTGGCAGTGTTTTTATGTCCGACCCGTTCTAATCTGGGTTGGCAGTCCTCAGACCCGTTCAAATCTGGGTTGGCAGTCCTCAGACCCGTTCTAATCTGGGTTGGCAGTCCTCAGACCCGTTCTAATCTGGGTTGGCAGTGTTTTTATGTCGGTCCTCAGAACCGTTCTAATCTGGGTTGGCAGTGTTCAGACCCGTTCTAATCTGGGTTGGCAGTCCTCAGACCCGTTCTAATCTGGGTTGGCAGTGTTTATATGTCAGTCCTCAGACCCGTTCTAATCTGGGTTGGCAGTCCTCAGACCCGTTCTAATCTGGGTTGGCAGTGTTTTTATGTCAGTCCTCAGAACCGTTCTAATCTGGGTTGGCAGTGTTCAGACCCGTTCTAATCTGGGTTGGCAGTCCTCAGACCTGTTGTAATCTGGGTTGGCAGTCCTCAGACCCATTCTAATCTGGGTTGTCAGTCCTCAGACCCGTTCTAATCTGGGTTGGCAGTGTTTATATGTCAGACCCGTTCTAATCTGGGTTGGCAGTGTTTTTAAGTCAGTCCTCAGACCCGTTCTAATCTGGGTTGGCAGTGTTTATATGTCAGACCCGTTCTAATCTGGGATGGCAGTGTTTATATGTCAGTCCTCAGACCCATTCTAATCTGGGTTGTCAGTCCTCAGACCCGTTCTAATCTGGGTTGGCAGTGTTTATATGTCAGTCCTCAGACCTGTTCTAATCTGGGTTGGCAGTGTTTATATGTCAGTCCTCAGAACCGTTCTAATCTGGGTTGGCAGTGTTCAGACCCGTTCTAATCTGGGTTGGCAGTCCTCAGACCCGTTCTAATCTGGGTTGGCAGTGTTTATATGTCAGTCCTCAGACCCGTTCTAATCTGGGTTGGCAGTGTTTATATGTCAGTCCTCAGACCCGTTCTAATCTGGGTTGGCAGTGTTTATATGTCAGTCCTCAGACCCGTTCTAATCTGGGTTGTCAGTCCTCAAACCCATTCTAATCTTTTTGTTTAATTTAATTTTTATGTTACCTTTATTTAACTAGGCAAGTCAGTTAAGAACAAATTCTTATTTACAATGACGGCCTACCACTGGGTTGGCAGTGTTTTTTTTTGTCAGTGACAAGTTGGACACTCATTGACTGAATCAGTAAATTAAGAATGTGGAAGGAATGATATTGAGGGGATGGCACAGGGGGCTGGTGGGTGGCGTCACTTTGTAGTTTCAGATGACGAATTGGATGTGCCAATTACCAACGTGTCACACCAAGGACTGGTCAGAATGTGGGGGAGGGAGAACGGAAAGATGACACAAGCTGTCCAGCACCAGAAGTTGTGCCCGTCGTCCTGTGAACATGTGTTGCAAGGTGAAACAGGTCATTCTGGGAGCTCAATATCGTGCCCCCTCCCTCCCTCCTCCCTCCCCCCTCCCCCTCCCTCCCTCCCTCCCTCCCTCCCTCCCTCATGACTCATCTCCCCTCCCTAGGCTGTCTGTCCGTTCGCCATCCACAGTCAACACAGAGCAACTCCAAATGTAACGTTACATGACAGATACAGGGATCCATTCTTACAGATAACTTTCAACACATCCGGGGGGGGGGTGTTGTACAATTTATCTGACTTTTTACAAAATGGTTGCCCTTATCTATCTGGACCCTATCTATCTTGTTATGCCTGTACAGTACGTACAGAAGTACATTCACAGGGGTTGACCCTGGGGTTATGTTTACAACCCCTGATGGTCTGTATTTTTCCAATGTTAAAGTTAGATCTGTGGTCTCTTCGTATCTGTCAAACTGAACATATCTACTGCCCCTTCCTGACGCTGGATGGAGAGATAAAAATATCGAACGCTAAATGAGTTCTTTTAAATTCTCACTGTTTCATGGATAGAATGTCATTGAAGATGATCGTCTAACATTGTTCAGCTGTAGTAGTCCCAGTGTTGTGTTGGGTATCGTTGGAGAAGGAGGAAGAAGGTATCTTGACAGCAAGAAGGCAGATCAAAAAATGCTGGAGTACACACACACACACGCACACACACACGCACACGCACACGCACACGCACACGCACACGCACACGCACACGCACACGCACACGCACACACACACACACACACACACACACACACACACACACACACACACACACACACACACACACACACAGATAGCAGCAGTGGCAGCAGATTGGCTGTGTGGGCGCGGACGTGACAGTGTAAGCAGCCATCTCTTAAGTCCCACTGAGTCTCCCTCTGTGCCAAGGCATCACACTGCCAAAGACCTGCACAGTGCACTGAATCACTGCAATGGCACCCTCGCTCCATCACAAGACTACCATCTCCTCCATCTCCTCCACTAGACTACCATCTCCTCCATCTCCTCTACTAGACTACCATCTCCTCCACTAGACTACCATCTCCTCTACTAGACTACCATCTCCTCTACTAGACTACCATCTCCTCTACTAGACTACCATCTCCTCTACTAGACTACCATCTCCTCTACTAGACTACCATCTCCTCCACTAGACTACCAACTCCTCTACTAGACTACCATCTCCTCCAGTAGACTACCATCTCCTCTACTAGACTACCATCTCCTCCACTAGACTACCATCTCCTCTACTAGACTACCATCTCCTCTACTAGACTACCAACTCCTCTACTAGACTAACATCTCCTCTACTAGACTACCATCTCCTCTACTAGACTACCAACTCCTCTACTAGACTACCATCTCCTCCATCTCCTCTATTAGACTACCATCTCCTCCATCACCTCCACTAGACTACCATCTCCTCCATCTCCTCTACTAGACTACCATCTCCTCCATCTCCTCCACTAGACTACCATCTCCTCTACTAGACTACAATCTCCTCCATCTCCTCCACTAGACTACCATCTCCTCCACTAGACTACCATCTCCTCCACTAGACTACCATCTCCTCCACTAGACTACCATCTCCTCCACTAGACTACCATCTCCTCTACTAGACTACCATCTCCTCCATCTCCTCTACTAGACTACCATCTCCTCCATCTCCTCCACTAGACTACCATCTCCTCCACTAGACTACCATCTCCTCCACTAGACTACCATCTCCTCCACTAGACTACCATCTCCTCCACTAGACTACCATCTCCTCTACTAGACTACCATCTCCTCCATCTCCTCTACTAGACTACCATCTCCTCCATCTCCTCTACTAGACTACCATCTCCTCCATCTCCTCCACTAGACTACCATCTCCTCCACTAGACTACCATCTCCTCCACTAGACTACCATCTCCTCCACTAGACTACCATCTCCTCCACTAGACTACCATCTCCTCTACTAGACTACCATCTCCTCCATCTCCTCTACTAGACTACCATCTCCTCCATCTCCTCCACTAGACTACCATCTCCTCCACTAGACTACCATCTCCTCTACTAGACTACCATCTCCTCAACTAGACTACCATCTCCTCTACTAGACTACCATCTCCTCCATCTCCTCCACTAGACTACCATCTCCTCTACTAGACTACCATCTCCTCTACCAGACTACCATCTCCTCCACTAGACTACCATCTCCTCCACCAGACTACAATCTCCTCCACCAGACTACAATCTCCTCCGTCTCCTCCACTAGCCTACCATCTCTTCCACTAGACTACCATCTCCTCCACTAGACTACAATGTCCTCCGTCTCCTCCACTAGACTACCATCTCCTCTACTAGACTACAATCTCCTCCACTAGACTATCATCCCCTCGACTAGACTACCATCTCCTCTACTAGACTACCATCTCCTCTACTAGTCTACCATCTCCTCCATCTCCTCCACTAGACTACCATCTCCTCCACTACACTACCATCTCCTCCACTAGACTACCATCTCCTCACTAGACTACCATCTCCTCTACTAGACTACAACTCCTCCATCTCCTCCACTAGACTACCATCTCCTCCACTAGACTACCATCTCTTCCACTAGACTACCATCTCCTCCACTAGACTACCATCTCCTCTACTAGACTACCATCTCCTCTACTAGACTACCAACTCCTCTACTAGACTACCATCTCCTCCACTAAACTACCATCTCTTCCACTAGACTACCATCTCCTCCACTAGACTACCATCTCCTCTACTAGACTACCATCTACTCCACTAGACCACCATCTCCTCCACTAGACTACAATCTCTTCCACTAGACTACCATCTCCTCCACTAGACTACAATCTCCTCCGTCTCCTCCACTAGACTACCATCTCCTCTACTAGACTACCATCTCCTCCACTAGACTACCATCTCCTCTACTAGACTACCATCTCCTCTGCTAGACTACCATCTCCTCCACTAGACTACCATCTCCTCTATTAGACTACCATCTCATCCACTAGACTACCATCTCCTCTACTAGACTACCATCTCCTCTACTAGACTACCATCTCCTCCATCTCCTCCACTAGACTACCATCTCCTCTACTAGACTACCATCTCCTCCACTAGACTACCATCTCCTCTACTAGACTACCATCTCCTCTTCTAGACTACCATCTCCTCCACTAGACTACCATCTCCTCCATCTCCTCTACTAGACTACCATCCCCTCCATCTCCTCTACTAGACTACAATCTCCTCCGTCTCCTCCACTAGACTACCATCTCCTCTACTAGACTACCATCTCCTCTACTAGACTACCATCTCCTCTACTAGACTATCAACTCATCTACTAGACTACCATCTCCTCCACTAGACTACCATCTCCTCTACTAGACTACCATCTCCTCTACTAGACTACCGTCTCCTCCTTCTCCTCTACTAGACTACCATCTCCTCAACTAGACTACCATCTCCTCTACTAGACTACCATCTCCTCCATCTCCTCCACTAGACTACCATCTCCTCTACTAGACTACCATCTCCTCTACCAGACTACCATCTCCTCTACCAGACTACCATCTCCTCCACTAGACTACCATCTCCTCCACCAGACTACAATCTCCTCCACCAGACTACAATCTCCTCCGTCTCCTCCACTAGCCTACCATCTCTTCCACTAGACTACCATCTCCTCCACTAGACTACAATGTCCTCCGTCTCCTCCACTAGACTACCATCTCCTCTACTAGACTACAATCTCCTCCACTAGACTATCATCCCTCGACTAGACTACCATCTCCTCTACTAGACTACCATCTCCTCTACTAGTCTACCATCTCCTCCATCTCCTCCACTAGACTACCATCTCCTCCACTACACTACCATCTCCTCCACTAGACTACCATCTCCTCACTAGACTACCATCTCCTCTACTAGACTACAACTCCTCCATCTCCTCCACTAGACTACCATCTCCTCCACTAGACTACCATCTCTTCCACTAGACTACCATCTCCTCCACTAGACTACCATCTCCTCTACTAGACTACCATCTCCTCTACTAGACTACCAACTCCTCTACTAGACTACCATCTCCTCCACTAAACTACCATCTCTTCCACTAGACTACCATCTCCTCCACTAGACTACCATCTCCTCTACTAGACTACCATCTACTCCACTAGACCACCATCTCCTCCACTAGACTACAATCTCTTCCACTAGACTACCATCTCCTCCACTAGACTACAATCTCCTCCGTCTCCTCCACTAGACTACCATCTCCTCTACTAGACTACCATCTCCTCCACTAGACTACCATCTCCTCTACTAGACTACCATCTCCTCTGCTAGACTACCATCTCCTCCACTAGACTACCATCTCCTCTATTAGACTACCATCTCATCCACTAGACTACCATCTCCTCTACTAGACTACCATCTCCTCTACTAGACTACCATCTCCTCCATCTCCTCCACTAGACTACCATCTCCTCTACTAGACTACCATCTCCTCCACTAGACTACCATCTCCTCTACTAGACTACCATCTCCTCTTCTAGACTACCATCTCCTCCACTAGACTACCATCTCCTCCATCTCCTCTACTAGACTACCATCCCCTCCATCTCCTCTACTAGACTACAATCTCCTCCGTCTCCTCCACTAGACTACCATCTCCTCTACTAGACTACCATCTCCTCTACTAGACTACCATCTCCTCTACTAGACTATCAACTCATCTACTAGACTACCATCTCCTCCACTAGACTACCATCTCCTCTACTAGACTACCATCTCCTCTACTAGACTACCGTCTCCTCCTTCTCCTCTACTAGACTACCATATTCTCTACAAGACTACCATCTCCTCCACTAGACTACCATCTCCTCCACTAGACTACAATCTCTTCCGTCTCCTCCACTAGACTACCATCTCCTCTACTAGACTACCATCTCCTCTACTAGACTACCATCTCCTCTACTAGACTACCATCTCCTCCACTAGACTCCCTTCTCCATCATGTATGGGGTTCAACCAGGATGTGGACATGAAACTAGGGTTAGGGTGGTGGTTTCAGGGTTAAGGTTGAACCGGGATGTGGACATGAACAGACACTGTTTGGGCGAGGGACTCTAAACTTGCAATGGCTAGCCCCAAGTCGTTATAGATTTTTTTCTTGTGCATTTTGGTATTTGCCTCATGACTCATGCATGCTTTGTTGAGTATGAACTTTCTTTTACCCAACCGAGAGACAGAGTATGTTTGTTCCCACACTCGGGACTCTGACTCTCTATTGGTTACACAGACTTTTGACCTCCCATCCCATTCTAACCACCTCTCGCCAGCTTTGTATTCATGCTACCTGATGAAATTGCTGTACAACATGATCTTGTTGCCATCAAATGCACATTCAAATGTTATAAATCACCACTGCAGAGCTCTCCCTGTCCTCTGCCATGCCCTGATAGTATTACTGCTGATGATATCTGGAAATGTGCATGTACACCCCACCCCATCTACTGTTGCTAGCCCCAATTCGGACTTGTGCTATAATATCTACTTCACTGATTTCTGCTCTCGTAAAAACCTGTGTTTTCTGCACATTAACACTAGAAGCTTATTACCTAAAATGGATCAATTGAAAGTGTGGGTTCACAGCTCCAATCCAGATGTGTTGGTTATTACTGAGACGTGGTTAAGGAAGAGTGTTTTGAATACTGATGTTAACCTTTCTGGTTATAACCTTTTTCAGCAAGACAGATCTTCCAAAGGTTGGGGAGTGGCAATCTTTACCAAGGATTACCTTCAGTGGTCGGTTATCTCCATCAAGTCTGTCCCCAAACAATTTGATTCGCTGGTTTTAAGAAATACACTTTCAAATAGCTCTTTGCTGACTGTTGCTGGGTGTTATCGTCCTCCATCAGCATTGGCCTGTACCGTACCTGCCCTAAGCTCTCTCCTGTACCTGTACCTACCGTACCTGCCCTAAGCTCTCTCCTGTACCATACCTGCCCTAAGCTCTCTCCTGTACCATACCTGCCCTAAGCTCTGGCCCCTCCTGCCCTAACCCTACCCTACCTGCCCTAAGCTCTCTCCTGGCCCCTCCCTGCCCTAACTCTCTCCTGTACCCTACCTGCCCTAAGCTCTCTCCTGTACCCTCCCTGCCCTAACTCTCTCCTGTACCCTACCTGCCCTAAGCTCTCTCCTGTACCCTACCTGCCCTAAGCTCTCTCCTGTACCCTCCCTGCCCTAACTCTCTCCTGTACTCTACCTGCCCTAAGCTTTCTCCTGGCCCCTTACACTAAGTCTGAATTTGTCCTGCCAGGTGACCTAAACTGGGACATACTTAATAAACCACCTGACCAAGTCCTAAAGTAATGGGACTCCCTAAATCATTCTCAGATTATTACCAATCCCACAAGGTATGACTCCAAACACCCAGAAAAGGCTACTCTCCTTTATGTTATCCTCACAAATAATCCTGATATGTATCAGTCTGGTGTTTTCTGTAATGACCTTAGTGATCACTGTTTTACAACCTGTGTTCGAAATGGCTGCTCGGTGAAATGACCTGTCCTTATTTGTCATAGACGCTTGCTAGAAACTTTAATGAGCCAGCGTTCCTTCGTGACCTGGCCCCTGTAAATTGGTATAGAATCAGCTTGAAGCTAGGGTTAGGGTGGAACCAGGATGTGGACATGGAGCTAGGGTTAGGGTGGAACCAGGATGTGGACATGAGGCTAGGGTTAGTGTTGAACCAGGATGTGGACATGAAGTTAGGGTGGAACCAACTAGGGTGGTGGTTAAGGGTTAGGGTGGTGGTTAAGGGTTAGGGTGGAACCAACTAGGGTGGTAGTTAAGGGCTAGGGTGGTGGTTAAGGGTTAGGGTTAGGGTGGTGGTTAAGGGTTAGGGTTAGGGTGGTGGTTAAGGGTTAGGGTTAGGGTGGTGGTTAAGGGTTAGGGTGGTGGTTAAGGGTTAGGGTGGTGGTTAAGGGTTAGGGTGGTGGTTAAGGGTTAGGGTGGTGGTTAAGGGTTAGGGTTGTGGTTAAGGGTTAGGGTGGTGGTTAAGGGTTAGGGTTAGGGTGGTGGTTAAGGGCTAGGGTGGTGGTTAAGTGTTATGGTGGTGGTTATGGGTTAGGGTTAGGGTGGTTGTTAAGGGTTAGGGTGGTGGTTAAGGGCTAGTGTGGTGGTTAAGGGTTAGGGTGGTGGTAAAGGGTTAGGGTGGTGGTTAAGGGTTAGGGTGGTGATTAAGGGTTAGGGTGGAACCAACTAGGGTGGTAGTTAAGGGCTAGGGTGGTGGTTAAGGGTTAGGGTTAGGGTGGTGGTTAAGGGCTAGGGTTAGGGTGGTGGTTAAGGGTTACGGTGGTGGTTAAGGGTTAGGGTGGTGGTTAAGGGTTAGGGTGGTGGTTAAGGGTTAGGGTGGTGGTTAGGGGTTAGGGTTAGGGTGGTGGTTAAGGGTTAGGGTGGTGGTTAAGGGTTAGGGTGGTGGTTAAGGGTTAGGGTGGTGGTTAAGGGTTAGGGTAGTGGTTAAGGGCTAGGTAGGTGGTTAAGGGTTAGGGTGGTGGTTATGGGTTAGGGTTAGGGCGGTGAATAAGGGTTAGGGTGGTGGTTAAGGGTTAGGGTGGTGGTTAAGGGTTAGGGTTAGGGTGGTGGTTAGGGTTAGGGTTAGGGTGGTGGTTAAGGGTTAGGGTGGTGGTTAGGGGGTGGTGGTTAGGGTGGGTTAAGGGTTAGGGTGGTGGTTAAGGGTTAGGGTGGTGGTTAAGGGTTAGGGTGGTGGTTAAGGGTGTTATGGTGGTGGTTATGGGTTAGGGTTAGGGTGGTTGTTAAGGGTTAGGGTGGTGGTTAAGGGTTAGTGTGGTGGTTAAGGGTTAGGGTGGTGGTAAAGGGTTGGTGGTGGTTAAGGGTTAGGGTGGTGATTAAGGGTTAGGGTGGTGGTTAAGGGTTAGGGTGAGGGTGGTGGTTAAGGGTTAGGGGGGTGGTGGTTGGTGGTTAGGGTTAGGGTGGTGGTTAAGGGTTAGGGTTAGGGTGGTGGTTAAGGGTTAGGGTGGTGGTTAAGGGTTAGGGTGGTGGTTAAGGGTTAGGGTAGGGTGGTGGTTAGGGTGGGTTAGGGTTAGGGTGGTGGTTAAAGGTTAGGGTGGTGGTTAAGGGTTAGGGTTAGGGTGGTGGTTAAGGGTTAGGGTGGTGGTTATAGGTTAGGGTGGTGGTTAAGGGTTAGGGTGGTGGTTAAGGGTTAGGGTGGTGGTTAAGGGTTAGGTGTGGTGGTTAAGGGTTAGGGGTTGGTGGTTAAGGGTTAGGGTTAGGGTGGTGGTTAAGGGCTAGGGTGGTGATTAAGGGTTAGGGTGGTGGTTAAGGTTTAGGGTGGTGGTTAAGGGTTAGGGTGGTGGTTAAGGGTTAGGGCGGTGGTTAAGGGTTAGGGTGGTGGTTAAGGGTTAGGGTGGTGGTTAAGGGTTAGGGTGGTGGTTAAGGGTTAGGGTTGTGGTTAAGGGTTAGGGTGGTGGTTAAGGGTTAGGGTGGTGGTTAAGGGTTAGGGTTAGGGTGGTGATTAAGGGTTAGGGTGGTGGTTGGGGTTAGGGTTAGGGTGGTGGTTAAGGGTTAGGGTGGTGGTTAAGGGTTAGGGTGGTGGTTAAGGGTTAGGGTGGTGGTTAAGGGTTATGGTGGTGGTTAAGGGTTAGGGTTAGGGTGGTGATTAAGGTTTAGGGTGGTGGTTAAGGGTTAGGGTTAGGGTGGTGGTTAAGGGTTAGGGTTAGGGTGGTGGTTGTTTAGTGTTAGGGTTAGGGTGGTGGTTAAGGGTTAGGGGGTGGTGGTTAAGGGTTAGGGTGTTGGTTAAGGGTTGTGGTGGTGTTTAAGGGTTAGGGTGGTGGTTAGGTTTAGGGTTAGGGTGGTGGTTAAGGGTTAGGGTGGTGGTTAAGGGTTAGGGTGGTGGTTAAGGGTTAGGGTGATGGTTAAGGGTTAGGGTGGTGGTTAAGGGTTAGGGTGGTGGTTAAGGGTTAGGGTTAGGGTGGTGATTAAGGGTTAGGGTGGTGGTTAAGGGTTAGGGTGGTGGTTAAGGGTTAGGGCAGTGGTTAAGGGTTAGGGTGGTGGTTAAGGGTTAGGGTGGTGGTTAAGGGTTAGGGTGGTGGTTAAGGGCTAGGGTGGTGGTTAAGGGGGTAAGGGTGGTGGTTATGGGGTTAGGGTTAGGGCGGTGAATAAGTGTTAGGGTGGTGATTAAGGGTTAGGGTTGTGGTTAAGGGTTAGGGTGGTGGTTAAGGGTTAGGGTGGTGGTTAAAGGTTAGGGTGGTGGTTAAGGGTTAGGGTGGTGGTTAAGGTTTAGGGTGGTGGTTGGGGTTAGGGTGGTGTTTAAGGGTTAGGGTGGTGGTTAAGGGTTAGGGTTAGGGCGGTGGTTAAGGGTTAGGGCGGTGGTTAAGGGGTTAGGGTGGTGGTTAAGGGTTAGGGTGGTGGTTAAGGGTTAGGGTGGTGGTTAAGGGTTAGGGTGGTGGTTAGGGTGGTGGTTAAGTGTTAGGGTTAGGGTGGTGGTTAAGGGTTAGGGTGGTGGTTAAGGGTTAGGGTGGTGGTTAAGGGGTAGGGTGTTGGTTAGGGTGGTGGTGGTGTTTAAGGGTTAGGGTGGTGGTTAAGGGTTTAGGGTTAGGGTGGTAATTAAGGGTTAGGGTGGTGGTTAAGGTTTAGGGTGGTGGTTAAGGGTTAGGGTGGTGGTTAAGGGTTAGGGGGTGGTTGGTTAAGGGTTAGGGTGGTGGTTAAGGGTTAGGGTGGTGGTTAAGGGTTAGGGTGGTGGTTAAGGGTTAGGGTGGTGGTTAAGGGTTAGGGTGGTGGTTAAGGGTTAGGGTTAGGGTGGTGGTTAAGGGTTAGGGTGGTGGTTAGGGTTAGGGGGTGGTTAAGGGTTAGGGTGGTGGTTAAGGGTTAGGGTGGTGGTTAAGGGTTAGGGTGGTGGTTAAGGGTTAGGGTGGTGGTTAAGGGTTAGGGTGGTGGTTAGGGTTAGGGTGGTGGTTAAGGGTTATGGTGGTGGTTAAGGGTTAGGGTTAGGGTGGTGGTTAAGTGGGGTTAGGGTTAGGGTGGTGGTTAAGGGTTAGGGTTAGGGTGGTGGTTAAGGGTTAGGGTTAGGGTGGTGGTTAAGGGTTAGGGTGGTGGTTAAGGGTTAGGGTTAGGGTGGTGGTTAAGGGTTAGGGTTAGGGTGGTGGTTAAGGGTTAGGGTGGTGGTTAAGGGTTAGGGTGGTGGTTAAGGGTTATGGTGGTGGTTAAGGGTTAGGGTGGTGGTTAAGGGTTTAGGGTTGGTGGTGGTTAAGGGTTAGGGTGGTGGTTAAGGGTTAGGGTGGTGGTTAAGGGTTAGGGTGGTGGTTAAGGGTTAGGGTGGTGGTTAAGGGTTAGGGTTAGGGTGGTGTTAGGGTTAGGTTTAGGGTGGTGGTTAAGGGTTAGGGGTTAGGGTTAGGGGTGGTGGTTAAGGGTTAGGGTTAGGGTGGTGGTTAAGTGTTAGGGTTAGGGTGGTGGTTAAGGGTTAGGGTGGTGGTTAGGGTTAGGGTGGTGGTTAAGGGTTAGGGTTAGGGTGGTGGTTAAGGGTTAGGGTGGTGGTTAAGGGTTAGGGTGGTGGTTAAGGGTTAGGGTGGTGGTTAAGGGTTGTGGTGGTGGTTAAGGGTTAGGGTGGTGGTTAAGGTTTAGGGTTAGGGTGGTGGTTAAGGGTTAGGGTGGTGGTTAAGGGTTAGGGTGGTGGTTAAGGGGGTTAGGGTGGTGGTTAAGGGTTAGGGTGGTGGTTAAGGGTTAGGGTGGTGGTTAAGGGTTAGGGTTAGGGTGGTGGTTAAGGGTTAGGGTGGTGGTTAAGGGTTAGGGTGGTGGTTAAGGGTTAGGGTGGTGGTTAAGGTTTAGGGTGGTGGTTGGAGGGTTAGGGTGGTGGTTAAGGGTTAGGGTGGTGGTTAAGGGTTAGGGTGGTGGTTAAGGGTTAGGGTGGTGGTTAAGGGTTAGGGTGGTGGTTAGGGGTTAGGGTTAGGGTGGTGGTTAAGGGTTAGGGTGGTGGTTAAGGGTTAGGGTTAGGGTGGTGGTTAAGGGTTAGGGTGGTGGTTAGGGTTAGGGTTAAGGGTGGTGGTTAAGGGTTAGGGTGGTGGTTAAGGGTTAGGGGTTAGGGTGGTGGTTAAGGGTTAGGGTGGTGGTTAAGGGTTAGGGTGGTGGTTAAGGGTTAGGGTGGTGGTTAGGGTTAGGGTGGTGGTTAAGGGTTAGGGTGGTGGTTAAGGGTTAGGGTTAGGGTGGTGGTTAAGGGTTAGGGTGGTGGTTAAGGGTTATGGTGGTGGTTAGGGTTAGGGTTAGGGTGGTGGTTAAGGGTTAGGGTGGTGGTTAAGGGTTAGGGTTAGGGTGGTGGTTAAGGGTTAGGGTGGTGGTTAAGGGTTAGGGTGGTGGTTAAGGGTTAGGGTTAGGGTGGTGGTTAAGGGTTAGGGTGGTGGTTAAGGGTTAGGGTTAGGGTGGTGGTTAGGGTTAGGGTGGTGGTTAGGGTTAGGGTGGTGGTTAAGGGTTAGGGTGGTGGTTAAGGGTTAGGGTGGTGGTTAAGGGTTAGGGTGGTGGTTAAGGGTTAGGGGGTGGTGGTTAAGGGTTAGGGTGGTGGTTAGGGTTAGGGTGGTGGTTAAGGGTTAGGTGGTTGGTGGTGGTTAAGGGTTAGGGTGGTGGTTAAGGGTTAGGGTGGTGGTTAAGGGTTAGGGTGGTGGTTGGGTAAGGGTTAGGGTGGTGGTTAAGTTAGGGTTATGGTAGGTTGGTGGTTAGGGTTAGGGTGGTGGTTAAGGGTTAGGGTGGTGGTTAAGGGTTAGGGTGGTGGTTAAGGGTTAGGGTGGTGGTTAAGGGTTAGGGTGGTTGGTTAGGGTTAGGGTGGTGGTTAAGGGTTAGGGTGGTGGTTAGGGGGTTAGGGTTAGGGTGGTGGTTAAGGGTTAGGGGTGGTGGTTAGGGTGGTGTTAGGGTGGTGGTTAAGGGTTAGGGGGTGGTTAGGGTTAGGGTGGTGGTTAAGGGTTAGGGTGGTGGTTAAGGGTTAGGGTGGTGGTTAAGGGTTAGGGTGGTGGTTAAGGGTTAGGGTGGTGGTTAAGGGTTAGGGTGGTGGTTAGGGTGGGTTAGGGTGGTGGTTAAGGGTTAGGGTGGTGGTTAAGGGTTAGGGTGGTGGTTAAGGGTTAGGGTGGTGGTTAAGGTTTAGGGTGGTGGTTAAGGGTTAGGGTGGTGGTTAAGGGTTAGGTTGGTGGTTAAGGGTTAGGGTGGTGGTTAAGGGTTAGGGTGGTGGTTAAGGGTTAGGGTGGTGGTTAAGGGTTAGGGGTTAGGGTGGTGGTTAAGGGTTAGGGTGGTGGTTAAGGGTTAGGGTGGTGGTTAAGGGCTAGTGGGTTAGGGTGGTGGTTAAGGGTTAGGGTGGTGGTGGTTAGGGTGGTGGGGTTAGGGTGGTGGTTAAGGGTTAGGGTGGTGGTTAAGGGTTAGGGTGGTGGTTAGGGTTAGGGTTAGGGTGGTTAAGGGTTAGGGTGGTGGTTAAGGGTTAGGGTGGTGGTTAAGGGTTAGGGTGGTGGTTAAGGGTTAGGGGGTGGTGGTTAAGGGTTAGGGTGGTGGTTAAGGGTTAGGGTTGGTGGTTAAGGGTTAGGGTGGTGGTTAAGGGTTAGGGTGGTGGTTAAGGGTTAGGGTGGTTAAGGGTTAGTGGTTAGGGTTGGTGGTTAAGGGTTAGGGTGGTGGTTAAGGGTTAGGGTGGTGGTTAAGGGTTAGGGTGGTGGTTAAGGGTTAGGGTGGTGGTTAAGGGTTAGGGTGGTGGTTAAGGGTTAGGGTGGTGGTTAAGGGTTAGGGTGGTGGTTAGGGTTAGGGTGGTGGTTAAGGGTTAAGGGTTGGTGGTTGTTAGGGTGGTGGTTAAGGTTAGGGTGGTGGTTAAGGGTTAGGGTGGTGGTTAAGGGTTAGGGTGGTGGTTAAGGGTTAGGGTGGTGGTTAAGGGTTAGGGTGGTGGTTAAGGGTTAGGGTGGTGGTTAAGGGTTAGGGTGGTGGTTAAGGGTTAGGGTGGTGGTTAAGGGTTAGGGTGGTGGTTAAGGGTTAGGGTGGTGGTTAGGGGGTTGGGGGTTAGGGTGGTGGTTAAGGGTTAGGGTGGTGGTTAAGGGTTAGGGTGGTGGTTAAGGGTTAGGGTGGTGGTTAAGGGTTAGGGTGGTGGTTAAGGGTTAGGGTGGTGGTTAAGGGTTAGGGTGGTGGTTAAGGGTTAGGGGTGGTGGTTAAGGGTTAGGGTGGTGGTTAAGGGTTAGGGTGGTTAGGGTTAGGTGGTGGTTAAGGGGGTTAGGGTGGTGGTTAGGGTGGTGGTTAAGGGTTAGGGTGGTGGTTAAGGGTTAGGGTTAGGGTGGTTAAGGGTTAGGGTGGTGGTTAAGGGTTAGGGTGGTGGTTAAGGGTTAGGGTGGTGGTTAAGGGTTAGGGTTGGTGGTTAGGGGTTAGGGTGGTGGTTAAGGGTTAGGGTGGTGGTTAGGTGGGGTTAAGGGTTAGGGTGGTGGTTAAGGGTTAGGGTGGTGGTTAGGGTTAGGGTGGTGGTTAAGGGTTAGGGGTGGTGGTTAAGGGTTAGGGTGGTGGTTAAGGGTTAGGGTGGTGGTTAAGGGTTAGGGTGGTGGTGGTGGTTAGGGGTTAGGGTGGTGGTTAAGGGTTGGGGTGGTGGTTAAGGGTTAGGGTGGTGGTAAAGGTTAAGGGTTAGGGTGGTGGTTAAGGGTTAGGGTGGTGGTTAAGGGTTAGGGTGGTGGTTAAGGGTTAGGGGGTGGTGGTTAAGGGTTAGGGTGGTGGTTAAGGGTTAGGGTGGTGGTTAAGGGTTAGGGTGGTGGTTAAGGGTTAGGGTGGTGGTTAAGGGTTAGGGTGGTGGTTAAGGGTTAGGGTGGTGGTTAAGGGTTAGGGTGGTGGTTAGGGTTAGGGTGGTGGTTAAGGGTTAGGGTGGTGGTTAAGGGTTAGGGTGGTGGTTAAGGGTTAGGGGGTTAGGGTTAGGGTGGTGGTTAAGGGTTAGGGTGGTGGTTAAGGGGTTAGGGTGGTGGTTAGGGTTAGGGTGGTGGTTAAGGGTTAGGGTGGTGGTTAAGGGTTAGGGTGGTGGTTAAGGGTTAGGGTGGTGGTTAAGGGTTAGGGTGGTGGTTAAGGGTTAGGGTGGTGGTTAAGGGTTAGGGTGGTGGTGGGTTAGGGTTAGGGTGGTGGTTAAGGTTTAGGTGGTGGTTAAGGGTTAGGGTGGTGGTTAAGGGTTAGGTGGTGGTTAAGGGTTAGGGTGGTGGTTAAGGGTTAGGGTGGTGGTTAAGGGTTAGGGTGGTGGTTAGGGTGGTGGTTAGGGTTGGTGGTTAAGGGTTAGGGTGGTGGTTAAGGTTAGGTGGTTAGGGTTAGGGTGGTGGTTAAGGGTTAGGGTTAGGGTGGTGGTTAAGGGTTAGGGGTGGTGGTTAAGGGTTAGGGTGGTGGTTAAGTTAGGTTAGGGTGGTGGTTAAGGGTTAGGGTGGTGGTTAAGGGTTAGGGTGGTGGTTAAGGGTTAGGTTAGGTGGTGGTTAAGGGTTAGGGTGGTGGTTAAGGGTTAGGGTGGTGGTTAAGGGTTAGGGTGGTGGTTAAGGGTTAGGGTGGTGGTTAAGGGTTAGGGTGGTGGTTAAGGGTTAGGGTGGTGGTTAAGGGTTAGGGTGGTGGTTAAGGGTTAGGGTGGTGGTTAAGGGTTAGGGTGGTGGTTAAGGGTTAGGGGTGGTGGTTAAGGGTTAGGGTGGTGGTTAAGGGTTAGGGTGGTGGTGGTTAGGGTTAGGGGTGGTGGTTAGGGTTAGGGTGGTGGTTAGGGTTAGGGTGGTGGTTAGGGTTAGGGTGGTGGTTAAGGGTTAGGGTGGTGGTTAAGGGTTAGGGTGGTGGTTAAGGGTTAGGGTGGTGGTTAAGGGTTAGGGTGGTGGTTAAGGGTTAGGGTTAGGGTGGTGGTTAAGGGTTAGGGTGGTGGTTAGGGTTAGGGTGGTGGTTAAGGGTTAGGGTGGTGGTTAAGGGTTAGGTGGTGGTTAAGGGTTAGGGTGGTGGTTAAGGGTTAGGGTGGTGGTTAGGGTTAGGGTGGTGGTTAAGGGTTAGGGTGGTGGTTAAGGGTTAGGGTGGTGGTTAAGGGTTATGGGGTGGTGGTTAAGGGTTAGGGTGGTGGTTAAGGTTAGGGTTAGGGTGGTGGTTAAGGGTTAGGGTGGTGGTTAGGGTTAGGGTTAGGGTGGTGGTTAAGGGTTAGGGTGGTGGTTAAGGGGGTTAGGGTGGTGGTTGGGGTTGGGGGTGGTGGTTAAGGGTTAGGGTTAGGGTGGTGGTTAAGGGTTAGGGTGGTGGTTAAGGGTTAGGGTGGTGGTTAAGGGTTAGTGGTGGTGGTTAAGGGTTAGGGTGGTGGTTAAGGGTTAGGGTGGTGGTTAAGGTTAGGGTGGTGGTTAGGGTTAGGGTGGTGGTTGGTTAGGGTAGTGGTTAGGGTTAGGTGGTGGTTAAGGGTTAGGGTGGTGGTGGTTAGGGTTAGGGTGGTGGTTAAGGGTTAGGGTGGTGGTTGGTTTAGGGGTGGTGGTTAAGGGTTAGGGTTAGGGTGGTGGTTAAGGGTTAGGGTGGTGGTTACGGGTTAGGTTAGGGTGGTGGTTAAGGGTTAGGGTGGTGGTTAGGGTTAGGGTGGTGGTTAAGGGTTAGGGTGGTGGTTAAGGGTTAGGGTGGTGGTTGGGGCCAGGGGTTAGGGTTAGGGGTGGTGGTTAAGGGTTAGGGTGGTGGTTAAGGGTTAGGGTGGTGGTTAGGGTTAGGTGGTGGTTAAGGGTTAGGGTGGTGGTTAAGGGTTAGGGTGGTGGTTAGGGTTAGGGTGGTGGTTAAGGGTTAGGGTGGTGGTTAAGGGTTAGGGTGGTGGTTAAGGGTTAGGGTGGTGGTTAAGGGTTAGGTTAGGGTGGTGGTTAAGGGGGTTAGGGTGGTGGTTAGGGTTAGGGTGGTGGTTAAGGGTTAGGGTGGTGGTTAGGGTTAGGGTGGTGGTTAAGGGTTAGGGTGGTGGTTAAGGGTTAGGGTGGTTAAGGGTGGTGGTTAGGGTTAGGGTGGTGGTTAAGGGTTAGGGTGGTGGTTAAGGGTTAGGGTTAGGGTGGTGGTTAAGGGTTAGGGTGGTGGTTAGGGTTAGTGGTTAGGGTTAGGGTGGTGGTTAAGGGTTAGGGTGGTGGTTAAGGGTTAGGGTGGTGGTTAGGGTTAGGGTGGTGGTTAGGGTTAGTGGTGGTGGTTAAGGGTTAGGGTGGTGGTTAAGGGTTAGGGTGGTGGTTAAGGGTTAGGGTGGTGGTTAAGTGTTAGGGTGGTGGTTAAGGGTTAGGGTGGTGGTTAAGGGTTAGGGTTAGGGTGGTGGTTAGGGTTAGGGTGGTGGTTAAGGGTTAGGGTGGTGGTTAAGGGTTAGGGTGGTGGTTAAGGGTTAGGGTGGTGGTTAAGGGTTAGGGTTGGTGGTTAAGGGTTAGGGTGGTGGTTAAGGGTTAGGGTTAGGGTGGTGGTTAAGGGTTAGGGTTAGGGTGGTGGTTAAGGGTTAGGGTGGTGGTGGTTAGGGTTAGGGTGGTGGTTAGGGTTAGGGTGGTGGTTAAGGGTTAGGGGTGGTGGTTAAGGGTTAGGGTGGTGGTTAAGGGTTAGGGTGGTGGTTAAGGGTTAGGGTGGTGGTTAAGGGTTAGGGTGGTGGTTAAGGGTTAGGGTGGTGGTTAAGGGTTAGGGTGGTGGTTAAGGGTTAGGGTGGTGGTTAAGGGTTAGGGTTAGGGTGGTGGTTAAGGGTTAGGGGTGGTGGTTAAGGGTTAGGGTGGTGGTTAAGGGTTAGGGTGGTGGTGGTTAGGGTTAGGTGGTGGTTAGGGTTAGGGTGGTGGTTAAGGGTTAGGGTGGTGGTTAAGGGTTAGGTTAGGGTGGTGGTTAAGGGTTAGGGGGTGGTGGTTAAGGGTTAGGGTGGTGGTTAAGGGTTAGGGTGGTGTTAGGGTTAGGGTGGTGGTTAGGGTTAGGGTGGTGGTTAAGGGTTAGGGTGGTGGTTAAGGGTTAGGGTTAGGGTGGTTAAGGGTTAGGGTGGTGGTTAAAGGGTTAGGGTGGTGGTTAAGGGTTAGGGTGGTGGTTAGGGTTAGGGTGGTGGTTAAGGGTTAGGGTGGTTAGTTAGGGTTAGGGGTGGTGGTTAAGGGTTAGGGTGGTGGTTAAGGGTTAGGGTGGTGGTTAAGGGTTAGGGTGGTGGTTAAGGGTTAGGGTGGTGGTTAAGGGTTAGGGTGGTGGTTAAGGGTTAGGGTGGTGGTTAGGGGTTAGGGTGGTGGTTAAGGGTTAGGGTGGTGGTTAAGGGTTAGGGTTAGGGTGGTGGTTAAGGGTTAGGGTGTTGGTTAAGGGTTAGGGTTAGGGTGGTGGTTAAGGGTTAGGGTGGTGGTTAAGGGTTAGGGTGGTGGTTAAGGGTTAGGGTGGTGGTTAGGGTTAGGGTGGTGGTTAGGGTTAGGGTTAGGGTGGTGGTTAAGGGTTAGGGTGGTGGTTAAGGGTTAGGGTGGTGGTTAAGGGTTAGGGTGGTGGTTAAGGGTTAGGGTGGTGGTTAAGGTTAGGGGGTGGTGGTGGTTAAGGGTTAGGTGGTGGTTAAGGGTTAGGGTGGTGGTTAAGGGTTAGGGTTGGTGGTGGTGGTTAAGGGTTAGGGTGGTGGTTAAGGGTTAGGGTGGTGGTTGGTGGTTAGGGTGGGTTAGGTGGTTAGGGTGGTGGTTAAGGGTTAGGGTGGTGGTTAAGGGTTAGGGTGGTGGTTAAGGGTTAGGGTAGTGGTGGTTAAGGGTTAGGGTGGTGGTTAAGGGTTAGGGTGGTGGTTAAGGGTTAGGGTGGTGGTTAAGGGTTAGGGTGGTGGTGGTGGTTAAGGGTTAGGGTGGTGGTTAAGGGTTAGGGTTAGGGTGGTGGTTAGGTTAGGGTTAGGTGGTAAATGGTAACTAACAAAGGTGTCTTTACACAGTGTAAGGGGATAAAGAATATGTACATAAGGATTATGAATGAGTGATGGTACAGAGCAGCATAGGCAAGATACAGTAGATGATGGTGGTACAGGGTTAGGGTATGGATAAGTATGTAAAGGGTGGCATAGTTAAAGTGGCTAGTGATACATGTATTACAGGGTAAGGATGGTCGATGATATAAGTAGGTTCAACGTATGGTGGTGAACAATGTAGGGTAAGTAACATTAGTTATTAAGGTAGCATTGTTTAAAGTGGTTAGTGATATATTTACATAATTAGGTGGTCAATTCCCATGATTAGGGTGGTGGTTAGGGTCAGTGTCATTGACAGTGTGTTGGTTAGGTAGCCACTCAATGTTAGTGGTGGCTGTTTAAGGGTCTGAGGCCTTGAGGTGGAAGCTGTTTTTCAGTCTCTCGGTCCCAGGTTTGATGGTGTACTGGGTTAGCCTTCTGGATGACAGCGGGGTGAACAGGCAGTGGTGGTGGTTAAGGGTTAGGGTGATCTTTATGGCCTTCCTGTAGTTCGGGTGGTAATTAGGTGTCCTGGAGGTGGTGGTTAAGGGTTAGGGTGGTGGTTAAGGGTTAGGGTGGTGGTTACGGTTGAGGGCGGTGGTTAAGGGTTAGGGTGGTGGTTACAGGGTTAGGGTGGTGGTTGTAGGGTTTGGGTGGTTTTGGTGTTAGGCCGGTTCTTCAGCCTCCTGGGTGGAAGAGGCGTTGGTGGTTCCTCACGATAGGGTCTGTGTGGTGGTTAAGGGTTTGGGTGTGATGGTATGCCAGGGGGTTAGGGTGGTGGTCTAAGGGTTAGGGTGGATGGTTCAGGGTTAGGGTGGTGTTAAGGGTTAGGGTGGTGGTTAAGGGGGTTAGGGTTAGGGTGGTGGTTAAGGGTTAGGGTGGTGGTTAAGGGTTAGGGTTAGGTGGTGGTTAAGGGTTAGGGTGGGTGGTGGTTAAGGGTTAGGGTTAGGGTGGTGGTTAAGTTAGGTTAGGGTGGTGGTGGTAAGGGTTAGGGTGGTGGTTAGGGTTAGGGTGGTTAGGGTTAGGGTGGTGGTTAGGGTTAGGGTGGTGGTTAAGGGTTAGGGTGGTGGTTAAGGGTTAGGGTGGTGGTTAAGGGTTAGGGTGGTGGTTAAGGGTTAGGGTGGTGGTTAAGGGTTAGGGTTAGGGTGGTGGTTAGGGTTGGGGTGGTGGTTAAGGGTTAGGGTGGTGGTTAAGGGTTAGGGTGGTGGTTAAGGGTTAGGGTGGTGGTTAGGGTTAGGGTTAGGGTGGTGGTTAAGGGTTAGGGTGGTGGTTAAGGGTTAGGGTGGGTTAGGGTGGTGGTTAAGGGTTAGGGTTAGGGTGGTGGTTAAGTGTTAGGGTTAGGGTGGTGGTTAAGGGTTAGGGTGGTGGTTAAGGGTTAGGGTGGTGGTTAGGGTTAGGGTTAGGGTGGTGGTTAAGTGTTAGGGTTGGGTGGTGGTTAAGGGTTAGGGTGGTGGTTAAGGGTTAGGGTGGTGGTTAAGGGTTAGGGTGGTGGTTAAGGGTTAGGGTGGTGGTTAAGGGTTAGGGTGGTGGTTAAGGGTTAGGGTTAGGGTGGTGGTTAAGGGTTAGGGTGGTGGTTAAGGGTTAGGGTGGTGGTTAGGGTTAGGGTGGTGGTTAAGGGTTAGGGTGGTGGTGGTTAGGGTTAGGGTGGTGGTTAGGGTTAGGGTGGTGGTTAAGGGTTAGGGTGGTGGTTAAGGGTTAAAGGGTGGTGGTTAGGGTTAGGGTTAGGGGTGGTGGTTAAGGGTTAGGGTTAGGGTGGTGGTTAAGGGTTAGGGTGGTGGTTAAGGGTTAGGGTGGTGGTTAAGGGTTAGGGTGGTGGTTAGGGTTAGGGTGGTGGTTAAGGGTTAGGGTGGTGGTTAGGGTTAGGGTGGTGGTTAAGGGTTAGGGTTAGGTTAGTGGTGGTTAGGGTTAGGGTGGTGGTTAAGGGTTAGGGTGGTGGTTAAGGGTTAGGTGGTGGTTAGGGGTTAGGGTGGTGGTTAAGGGTTAGGGTGGTGGTTAAGGGTTAGGGTGGTGGTTAAGGGTTAGGGTGGTGGTTAAGGTTAGGGTAATTAAGGGTTAGGGTTAGGGTGGTGGTTAAGGGTTAGGGTGGTGGTTAAGGGTTAGGGTGGTGGTTAAGGGTTAGGGTTATTGGGTGGTGGTTAAGGGGTTAGGGTGGTGGTTAAGGGTTAGAGTTAGGTGGTGGTTAGGGTTAGGGTGGTGGTTAAGGGTTAGGGTGGTGGTTAAGGGTTAGGGTGGTGGTTAAGGGTTAGGGTTAGGGTGGTGGTTAGGGTTAGGGTTAGGGTGGTGGTTAAGGGTTAGGGTTAGGGTGGTTAAGGGTTAGGGTTAGGGTGGTTAAGGGTTAGGGTGGTGGTTAAGGGTTAGGGTGGTGTTTAAGGGTTAGGGTGGTGGTTAAGGGTTAGGGTGGTAATTAAGGGTTAGGGTGGTGGTTAAGGGTTAGGGTGGTGGTTGTTTAGGGTGGTGGTTAAGGGTTAGGTGGTGGTTAAGGGTTAGTTGGTGGTGGTTAAGGGTTAGGGTGGTGGTTAAGGGTTAGGGTGGTGGTTAGGGTTAGGGTGGTGGTTAGTGTTAGGGTTAGGGTGGTGGTTAAGGGTTAGGGTGGTGGTTAAGGGTTAGGGTTAGGGTGGTGGTTAAGTGTTAGGGTTAGGGTGGTGGTTAGGGGTTAGGGTTAGGGTGGTGGTTAAGTTCAAGGTGTTGGTTAGGGTGGTGGTTAAGGGTTAGGGTGGTGGTTAAGGGTTAGGGTGGTGGTTTAGGGTTAGGGTGGTGGTTAAGGGTTAGGGTTAGGGTGGTGGTTAAGGGTTAGGGTGGTGGTTAGGGTTAGGGTGGTGGTTAAGGGTTAGGGTGGTGGTTAAGGGTTGGGGTGGTGGTTAAGGGTTAGGGTGGTGGTTAAGGGTTAGGGTGGTGGTTAAGGGTTAGGGTGGTGGTTAAGGGTTAGGGGTGGTGGTTAAGGGTTAGGGTGGTGGTTAGGGTTAGGGTTAGGGTGGTGGTTTAGGGTTAGGGTGGTGGTTAAGGGTTAGGGTGGTGGTTAAGGGGTTAGGGTGGTGGTTAAGGGTTAGGGTGGTGGTTAAGGGTTAGGGTGGTGGTTAGGG
Source organism: Oncorhynchus tshawytscha (assembly GCF_018296145.1). Taxonomy (NCBI): domain Eukaryota; kingdom Metazoa; phylum Chordata; class Actinopteri; order Salmoniformes; family Salmonidae; genus Oncorhynchus; species Oncorhynchus tshawytscha. The sequence goes on along the minus strand of NC_056458.1, from coordinate 46,597,454 downwards.
TTGGGGTTAGGGTGGTGGTTAAGGGTTAGGGTGGTGGTTAGGGTTAGGGGTGGTGGTTAGGGTTAGGGTGGTGGTTAGGTTAGGGTGGTGGTTAAGGGTTAGGGTGGTGGTTAAGGGTTAGGGTGGTGGTTAAGGGTTAGGGTGGTGGTTAAGGGTTAGGGTGGTGGTTAAGGGTTAGGGTGGTGGTTAGGGTTAGGGTGGTGGGTTAGGGTTAGTGGTGGTGGTTAAGGGTTAGGGTGGTGGTTAAGGGTTAGGGTTAGGGTGGTGGTTAAGGGTTAGGTGGTGGTTAAGGGTTAGGGTAGTGGTTAGGGTTGGTGGTTGTGGTGGTTAGGGGTTGGTGGTTAAGGGTTAGGGTTAGGGTGGTGGTTAAGGGTTAGGGTGGTGGTTAAGGGTTAGGGTGGTGGTGGTTAAGGGTTAGGGTGGTGGTTTTAAGGGTTAGGGTGGTGGTTAAGGGTTAGGGTGGTGGTTAAGGGTTAGGGGTGGTGGTTAGGGTTAGGGTGGTGGGTTAGGGTTAGGGTGGTGGTTAGGGTTAGGGTGGTGGTTAAGGGTTAGGGGTTGGTAAGGGTTAGGGTGGTGGTTAAGGGTTAGGGTGGTGGTTAAGGGTTAGGGTGGTGGTTAAGGGTTAGGGTGGTGGTTAAGGGTTAGGGTTAGGGTGGTGGTTAAGGGTGGGGTTAGGGTTAGGGTGGTGGTTAAGGGTTAGGGTGGTGGTTAAGGGTTAGGGTGGTGGTTAAGGGTTAGGGTTAGGGTGGTGGTTAAGGGTTAGGTGGTGGTGGTTAGGGGTTAGGGTGGTGGTTAGGGTTAGGGGTGGTGGTTAGGGTTAGGGTGGTGGTTAAGGGTTAGGGTTAGGGTGGTGGTTAGGGTTAGGTTAGGTGGTGGTTAAGGGTTAGGTGGTTAGGGGTTAGGTGGTGGTTAGGGGTTAGGGTGGTGGTTAAGGGTTAGGGTGGTGGTTAAGGGTTAGGGTGGTGGTTAAGGGTTAGGGGTGGTGGTTAGGGTTAGGGTGGTGGTTAAGGTTAGGGTGGTGGTTAAGGGTTAGGGTGGTGGTTAAAGGTTAGGGTGGTGGTTAGGCCAGGGGGTGGTGGTTAAGGGTTAGGGTGGTGGTTAAGGGTTAGGGTGGTGGTTAAGGGTTTAGGGTGGTGGTTAAGGGTTAGGGTTAGTGGTTAAGGGTTAGGGTGGTGGTTAAGGGTTAGGGTGGTGGTTAAGGGTTAGGGTGGTGGTTAAGGGTTAGGGTGGTGGTTAATGGTGTTAGGGTTAGGGTGGTGGTTAAGGGTTAGGGTAGTGGTTAAGGGTTAGGGTGGTGGTTAAGGGTTAGGGTGGTGGTTAAGGGTTAGGGTGGTGGTTAAGGGTTAGGGTGGTGGTTAAGGGTTAGGGTGGTGGTTAAGGGTTAGGGTGGTAATTAAGGGTTAGGGTGGTGGTTGGTGGTTAAGGGTTAGGGTGGTGGTTAAGGGTTAGGGTGGTGGTTAAGGGTTAGGGTGGTGGTTAAGGTTTAGGGTGGTGGTTAAGGGTTAGGGTGGTGGTTAAGGGTTAGGGTGGTGGTTAAGGGTTAGGGTGGTGGTTAAGGGTTAGGGTGGTGGTTAAGGGTTATGGTGGTGGTTGGTTTAGGGTTAGGGTGGTGGTTAAGGGTTAGGGTGGTGGTTAAGGGTTAGGGTTAGGGTGGTGGTTAGGGTGGTGGTTAGGGTTAGGGTGGTGGTTAAGGGTTAGGGTGGTGGTTAAGGGTTAGGGTGGTGGTTAGGGTTAGGTTTAGGGTGGTGGTGGTTAGGGTTAGGGTGGTGGTTAAGGGTTAGGGTGGTGGTTAAGGGTTAGGGTGGTGGTTAAGGGTTAGGGTGGTGGTTAAGGGTTAGTGGTGGTGGGTTAAGGGTTAGGGTGGTGGTTAAGGGTTAGGGTGGTGGTTGGGGTTAGGGTGGTGGTTAAGGGTTAGGGTGGTGGTTAAGGGTTAGGGTTAGGGTGGTGGTTAAGGGTTAGGGTTAGGGTGGTGGTTAGGGTTAGGGTGGTGGTTAAGGGTTAGGGTGGTGGTTAGGGTTAGGGTTAGGGTGGTTAAGGGTTAGGGTGGTGGTTAAGGGTTAGGGTTAGGGTGGTGGTTAAGGGTTAGGGTGGTGGTTAAGGGTTAGGGTGGTGGTTAAGGGTTAGGGTGGTGGTTAGGGTTAGGGTGGTGGTTAAGGGTTAGGGTGGTGGTTAAGGGTTAGGGTGGTGGTTAAGGGTTAGGGTGGTGGTTAAGGGTTAGGGTGGTGGTTAAGGGTTAGGGTGGTGGTTAAGGGTTAGGGTGGTGGTTAAGGGTTAGGGTGGTGGTTAAGGTTTAGGTGGTGGTTAAGGGTTAGGGTGGTGGTTAAGGGTTAGGGGTGGTGGTTAAGGGTTAGGGGTGGTGGTTGGTTTAGGGTGGTGGTTAGGGTTAGGGTTAGGGTGGTGGTTAAGGTTAGGGTGGTGGTTAGGGTTAGGGTGGTGGTTAAGGGTTAGGGTTAGGGTGGTGGTTAGGGTTAGGTGGTGGTTAGGGTTAGGGTGGTGGTTAGGGTTAGGGTTAGGGTGGTGGTTAAGGGTTAGGGTGGTGGTTAGGGTTAGGGTTAGGGTGGTGGTTAAGGGTTAGGGTTGGGTGGTGGTTAAGGGTTAGGGTGGTGGTTAAGGGTTAGGGTGGTGGTTAGGGTTAGGGTGGTGGTTAAGGGTTAGGGTGGTGGTTAAGGGTTAGGGTGGTGGTTAAGGGTTAGGGTGGTGGTTAAGGGTTAGGGTGGTGGTTTAGGGTTAGGGTGGTGGTTAGGGTTAGGGTGGTGGTTAAGGGTTAGGGGTGGTGGTTAAGGTTATGGTGGTGGTTGGGGTTAGGGTGGTGGTTAGGGTTTAGGGTTAGGGTGGTGGTTAAGGGTTAGGGTGGTGGTTAGGGTTAGGGTGGTGGTTAGGGTTAGGGTGGTGGTTAAGGGTTAGGGTGGTGGTTAAGGGTTAGGGTGGTGGTTAAGGGTTAGGGTTAGGGTGGTGGTTAAGGGTTAGGGTGGTGGTTAAGGGTTGGTGGTGGTTAAGGGTTAGGGTGGTGGTTAAGGGTTAGGGTGGTGGTTAAGGGTTAGGGTGGTGGTTAGGGTTAGGTGGTGGTTAAGGGTTAGGGTGGTGGTTAAGGGTTAGGGTGGTGGTTAAGGGGTTAGGGTGGTGGTTAAGGGTTAGGGTGGTGGTTAGGGTTAGGGTGGTGGTTAAGGGTTAGGGTGGTGGTTAAGGGTTAGGGTGTGGTGGTTAAGGGGTTAGGGTGGTGGTTAAGGGTTAGGGTGGTGGTTAAGGTTAGGGTGGTGGTTAAGGGTGGTGGTTAAGGGTTAGGGTGGTGGTTAAGGGTTAGGGTGGTGGTTAAGGGTTAGGGTGGTGGTTAAGGGTTAGGGTGGTGGTTAAGGGTTAGGGTGGTGGTTAAGGGTTAGGGTGGTGGATTAAGGGTTAGGGTGGTGGTTAAGGGTTAGGGTGGTGGTTAAGGAGTTAGGGTGGTGGTTAAGGGTTAGGGTGGTGGTTAAGGTTAAGGGCTAGGGTGGTGGTTAAGGGTTAGGGTGGTGGTTAGGGTTAGGGTGGTGGTTAAGGGTTAGGGTGGTGGTTAAGGGTTAGGGTGGTGGTTAAGGGTTAGGGTGGTGGTGGTGTTACAAAGGTTAGGGTGGTGGTTTAGGGTTAGGGTGGTGGTTAAGGGTTAGGGGTGGTGGTTAAGGGTTAGGGTGGTGGTTAAGGGTTAGGGTGGTGGTGGTTAGGGTTAGGGTGGTGGTTAAGGAGGTTAGGGTAATTAAGGGTTAGGGTGGTGGTTAGGAGGGTTAGGTGGTGGTTAAGGGGTTAGGGTGGTGGTTAAGGGTTAGGGTGGTGGTTAAGGGTTAGGGTGGTAATTAAGGGTTAGGGTTAGGGTGGTGATTAAGGGTTAGGGTTGGTGGTTAAGGGTTATGGTGGTGGTTAAGGGTTAGGTTTAGGGGTGGTGGTTTAGGGTTAGGGTGGTGGTTAAGGGTTAGGGTTAGGGTGGTTAAGGGTTAGGTGGTGGTTAAGGGTTAGGGTGGTGGTTAAAGGGTTAGGGTGGTGGTTAAGGGTTAGGGTGGTGGTTAAGGGTTAGGTAGTGGTGGTTAGGGTTGGTGGTGGTTAAGGGTTAGGGTTAGGGTGGTAATTAAGGGTTAGGGTGGTGGTTAAGGGTTAGGGTGGTGGTTAGGGGGTTAGGGTGGTGGTTAAGGGTTAGGGTGGTGGTAAGGGTTAGGGGTTGGGGTGGTGATTAAGGGTTAGGGTGGTGGTTAAGGGTTAGGGTGGTGGTAAAGGGTTAGGGCAGTGGTTAAGGGTTAGGGTGGTGGTTAAGGGCTAGGGTGGTGGTTAAGGGTTAGGGTGGTGGTTAAGGGTTAGGGTGGTGGTTAAGGGTTAGGGTTAGGGTGGTGGTTAAGGGTTAGGGTGGTGGTGGTTAAGGGTTAAGGGTTAGGGTGGTGGTTAAGGTTTAGGGTGGTGGTTAAGGGTTAGGGTTAGGGTGGTGGTTAAGGGTTAGGGTGGTGGTTAAGGGTTAGGGTGGTGGTTAGGGTTAGGGTTAGGGTGGTGGTTAAGGGTTAGGGTGGTGGTTAAGGGTTAGGGTTAGGGTGGTGGTTAAGGGGTTAGGGTTAGGGTGGTGGTTAAGGGTTAGGGTGTGGTGGTTAAGGGTTAGGGTGGTGGTTAAGGGTTGGGTGGTGGTTAAGGGTTAGGGTGGTGTTAAGGGTTAGGGTGGTGGTTAGGGTTAGGGTGGTGGTTAAGGGTTAGGGTGGTGGTTAAGGGTTAGGGTGGTGGTTAAGGGTTAGGGTGGTGGTTAAGGGTTAGGGTGGTGGTTAAGGGTTAGGGTTGGTGGGTTAAGGGTTAGGGTGGTGGTTAAGGGTTAGGGTTGGTGGTTAGGGTTAGGGTGGTGGTTAAGGGTTAGGGTGGTGGTTAAGGGTTAGGGTGGTGGTTAAGGGTTAGGGGTGGTGGTTAAAGGTTAGGGTGGTGGTTAAGGGTTAGGGTTAGGGTGGTGGTTAGGGTTAGGGTGGTGTTAGGGTTAGGGTGGTGGTTAGGGTTAGGGTGGTGGTTAAGGGTTAGGGTGGTGGTTAAGGGTTAGGGTGGTGATTAAGGGTTGTGGTGGTGGTTAAGGGTTAGGGTGGTGGTTAAGGTTTAGTGGTTAAGGGTTAGGGTGGTGGTTAAGGGTTAGGGTGGTGGTTAAGGAGTTAGGGTGGTGGTTAAGGTTTAGGGTGGTGGTTAAGGGTTAGGGTTAGGGTGGTGGTTAAGGGTTAGGGTGGTGGTTAAGGGTTAGGGTGGTGGTTAAGGGTTAGGGTGGTGGTTAAGGGTTAGGGCGGTGGTTAAGGGTTAGGGTGGTGGTTAAGGGTTAGGGTGGTGGTTAGGGTTAGGGTGGTGGTTAAGGGTTAGGGTTGTGGTTAAGGGTTAGGGTGGTGGTTAAGGGTTAGGGTGGTGGTTCAGGGTTAGGGTGGTGGTTGGGGTTAGGGTGGTGGTTAAGGGTTAGGGTGGTGGTTAAGGGTTAGGGTGGTGGTTAAGGGTTAGGGTGGTGGTTAAGGGTTAGGGTGGTGGTTAAGGTTTAGGGTGGTGGTTAAGGTTAGGGTGGTGGTTAGGGGTTAGGGTGGTGGTTAGGGTTAGGGTGGTGGTTAAGGGTTATGGTGGTGGTTAAGGGTTAGGGTGGTGGTTAAGGGTTAGGGTGGTGGTTAAGGGTTAGGGTGGTGGTTAAGGGTTAGGGTGGTGGTTAAGGGTTAGGGTGGTGGTTAAGGGTTAGGGTGGTGGTTAAGGGTTATGGTGGTGGTTAAGGGTTAGGTGGTGGTTAAGGGTAGGGTGGTGGTTAAGGGCCATGGTGGTTAAGGGTTAGGTGGTGGTTAAGGGTTAGGTGGGGTTAAGGGTTAGGGTGGTGGTTAAGGGTTAGGGTTAGGGTGGTGGTTAGGGTTAGGGTGGTGGATTAGGTGGTGGTGGTTAAGGGTTAGGTGGTGGTTAAGGGTTAGGGTTAGGGGTGGTGGTTAAGGGTTAGGGTTGGTGGTTGGTTAGGGTTAGGGTGGTGGTTAAGGGTTAGGGTGGTGATTAAGGGTTAGGGTGGTGGTTAAGGGTTAGGGTTAGGGTGGTGGTTAAGGGTTAGGGTGGTGGTTAAGGGTTAGGGTGGTGGTTAAGGGCTAGGGTGGTGGTTAAGGGTTAGGGTGGTGGTTAAGGGTTAGGGTTAGGGTGTTTAAGGGTTAGGGTGGTGGTTAAGGGTTAGGGTGGTGGTTAAGGGTTAGGGTGGTGGTTAAGGGTTAGGGTTAGGGTGGTTAAGGGTTAGGGTGGTGGTTAAGGGTTAGGGTGGTGGTTAAGGGCTAGGGTGGTGGTTAAGGGTTATGGTAGTGGTTAGGGTTAGGGTGGTTTAAGGGTTGTGGTGGTGTTTAAGGGTTAGGGTGGTGGTTGTGGGTTAGGGTGGTGGTTAAGGTTTGGTGGTGGGGGTTAGGGTGGTGGTTAAGGGTTAGGGTGGTGGTTAAGGTTTAGGGTTAGGTGGTGGTTAAGGGTTAGGGCGGTGGTTAAGGGTTAGGGTGGTGGTTAAGGGTTAGGGTGGTGGTTAAGGGTTAGCGTGGTGGTTAAGGGGTTAGGGTGGTGGTTAAGGGTTAGGGTGGTAATTAAGGGTTAGGGTGGTGGTTAAGGGTTAGGGTGGTGGTTGGGGTTAGGGTGGTGGTTAAGGGTTAGGGGTGGTGGTTAAGGGTTAGGGTGGTGGTTCAGGGTTAGGGTGGTGTTTAAGGGTTAGGGTGGTGGTTAAGGGTTAGGGTGGTGGTTAAGGGTTAGGGTGGTGGTTAAGGGTTAGGGTGGTGGTTAAGGGTTAGGTGGTGGTGGTTAAGGTTTAGGGTGGTGGTTAAGGGTTAGGGTGGTGGTTAAGGGTTAGGGTGGTGGTTAAGGGTTAGGGTGGTGGTTAAGGGTTAGGGTGGTGGTTGGTTAGGTGGTGGTTAAGGGTTAGGGTGGTGGTTAAGGGTTAGGGTTAAGGGTTAGGGTGGTGGTTAAGGGTTAGGGTTAGGGTGGTTAAGGGCTAGGGTGGTGGTTAAGGGTTAGGGTGGTGGTTAAGGGTTAGGGTGGTGGTTAAGGGTTAGGGTGGTGGTTAAGGGTTAGGGTTAGGGTGGTGGTTAAGGGTTAGGGTGGTGGTTAAGGGTTAGGGTTGGTTGGGGTTAAGGGTTAGGGTGGTGGTTAAGGGTTAGGGTTGGGGTGGTGGTTAAGGGTTAGGGTGGTGATTAAGGGTTAGGGTGGTGGTTAAGGGTTAGGGTGGTTAGGGTTGGTTAAGGGTTAGGGTGGTGGTTAAGGGTTAGGGTGGTGGTTAAGGGTTAGGGTTAGGGTGGTGGTTAAGGGTTAGGGTGGTTTAAGGGTTAGGGTGGTGGTTAATGGTTAGGGTGGTGGTTAAGGGTTATGGTGGTGGTTAGGGTTAGGGTTAGGGTGGTGGTTAAGGGTCAGGGTGGTGGTTAAGGGTTAGGGCTAAGGGGGTTGGTGGTTAAGGGTTAGGGTGGTGGTTAAGGGTTAGGGTGGTGGTTAAGGGTTAGGGTGGTGGTTAGGGTTAGGGTTAGGGTGGTGGTTAAGGGTTAGGGTGGTGGTTAAGGGTTAGGGTGGTGGTTAAGGGTTAGGGTGGTAGTTAAGGGTTAGGGTGGTGGTTAAGGGTTAGGGTGGTGGTTAGGGTTAGGGTGGTGGTTAAGGTTTAGGGTGGTGGTTAAGGGCTAGGGTGGTGGTTAAGGGTTAGGGTGGTGGCTAAGGGTTAGGGTTAGGGTGGTGGTTAAGGGTTAGGGTGGTGTTTAAGGGTTAGGGTGGTGGTTAAGGGTTAGGGTTAGGGGTGGTTAAGGGTTAGGGTGGTGGTTAGGGTTAGGGTGGTGGTTAAGGGTTAGGGTGGTGGTTAAGGGTTATGGTGGTGGTTAAGGGTTAGGGGGTGTTTAAGGGTTAGGGTGGTGGTTAAGGGTTAGGGTTGTGGTTAAGGGTTGGGGTGGTGGTTAAGGTTTAGGGTGGTGGTTAAGGGTTAGGGTGGTGGTTAAGGGTTATGGTGGTGGTTAAGGGTTAGGGTTAGGGTGGTGGTTAAGGGTTAGGGTGGTGGTTAAGGGTTAGGGTGGTGGTTAAGGGTTAGGGTGGTGTTTAGGGTTAGGGTGTTTAAGGGTTAGGGTGGTGGTTAAGGGTTAGGGTGGTGGTTAAGGGTTAGGGTGGTGGTTAAGGTTAGGGTGGTGGTTAAGGGTTAGGGTGGGGTGGTGGTTAAGGGTTAGGGTGGTGGTTAGGGTTAGGGTGGTGGTTAAGGTTTAGGGTGGTGGTTAAGGGCTAGGGTGGTGGTTAAGGATTAGGGTGGTGGTTAAGGGTTAGGGTTAGGGTGGTGGTTAAGGGTTAGGGTGGTGGTTAAGGGTTAGGGTGGTCGTTAAGGGTTAGGGTGGTGGTTAAGGGTTAGGGTGGTGGTTAAGGGTTTGGGTTAGGGTGGTGGTTAAGGGTTAGGGTGGTGGTTAAGGGTTAGGGTTAAGGGTTAGGGTTAGGGTGGTGGTTAAGGTGGTTAAATTGCAGGAATGTTTGGACAGTGGTTGGAATGTGACTCGGTATACATTGGAAATGGTTATGGCTAGGGTGAGAAAAGCAACTTAATTTTTACCATACTCACGGTGAGTATGTCGCGGCTTATGCAGCAGTTCCTCAATTTGGCCTGTCTGTTGACAAGGTATTGAATTCAGCTTGTAAAGAGAGTCGATCCCTGTAGACATTTAGGGATGGTGAGGTAGCGTAAGTACTGTCTAACTGTAAAATAAGTTTTGTCAGTTCAGAGAGTCTCTTTTATCAAACGTTTTTTTTCAAAACTAGTGTATCAAATGATTTGACCAATTCATGTAGGCCTTAAATGTCTCCCACAGAACAGATGCTGAAACGTCAGAGGTGTCGTTAGTTGCTATAAAAACATCAATCTGAGCAGTCAGAATGTTGTCAAAAGAGTCCCACCACCAACTGATAGCTCTAAAGTCAGAAGGGGCGTGATCAGATATGACAAGGAAATGCTATGAGCATGCAGAGGAAAGAAGTCTTGTCCAAGAAGAAGAAGTAATCAATGCGGGGTATAAATGTGATGGACACGGAATAAAAATGTATATTTCCTCCTAGTTGGATTGAAAAAACGCCAGAGGTCTGTAACGGTAAAGTCTTCAAGAAAAGTTTGGATACCCTTAGCAGACTTAGAAGGTGTGCTAATTTTGTTGGAGGAACAATCCAAAGTGGGGCGGCAGGGTAGCCTAGTGGTTAGAGCGTTGGACTAGTAACCGGAAGGTTTGCAAGTTCAAACCCCCGAGCTGACAAGGTACAAATCTGTTGTTCTGCCCCTGAACAGGCAGTTAACCCACTGTTCCTAGGCTGTCATTAAAAATAAGCATTTGTTCTTAACTGACTTGCCTAAATAAATAAACAGATTTTAAAGGATTAAACCAGCAATTAAAATCACCTGCCAAGATGAATAAGTGTGTGAGGTCATATCTGGAAGTGAAGACAGAACAATTTTGTCATCCTAATTTGCCGCATAGACATTGGCAAGGATCAATGGAGTATTATAGATTCTGCCAGTGACAATAATATATCTGCCATTGGCCATCTATCTATAATCAATAATCATCTATAATCATGGGGAGAAACAAAGGGCACCGATATCTGTATCGGAATTGCTGCTCCCTCTTGATTTATTTTTGAAAAGTCGAGTGATAAAGTGCTTAAGGAAAAGGAGGAAATTAGTGTATCGTTTTAAATGGTTAAGGAATAGGAGGAAATTAGTGTATCGTTTTAAATGGTTAAGGAATAGGAGGAAATTAGTGTATCGTTTTAAATGGTTAAGGAATAGGAGGAAATTAGTGTATCGTTTTAAATGTCAGAAGACTGAACCTGACATATGAGAAAAAAATAATAACAAAAAAAACTGTTGAACTTCCTGCTGAACTTCCTGCTGAACTTCCTGTTGAACTTCCTGCTGAACTTCCTGCTGAACTTCCTGTTGAACTTCCTGCTGAACTTCCTGCTGAACTTCCTGCTGAAGCGTCGTCCCAAACAAGACTTGTGCACCCCCCTCTAGTATACAAGCTCCTACATACTCTCCAGGAAACATACTAGATCCAGCAGTCAGACTAAACTCTTACCAAGTGGAGAGTTGTGACAATTATATTACAAAAGATAAATATATATATGCCACAGATGTCTCAAGTTTTGAGGAAGCGTGCTATTGGCATGATGACTGCAGGAATGTCCACCAGAGTTGTTGCCAGATAATTGAATGGTTATTTCTCTACCATAAGCCACCTCCAACATTGTTTTAGAGAATTAGAGAATTTAGAGAATGGCACTACGTACAACTGGCCTCACAAACACAGACCACGTGTAATCACATCAGCCCAGGACCTCCACATCCGGCTTCTTCACCTACAGTGATCGTCTGAGACCAGCCACTTGGACAGCTGAGGAAACTGAGGAGTATTTCTGTCTGTAAGGAAGCCCCTTTGTGGGAGAAAAATAATTCTGATTGGCTGCACCCCTGCCCAGTCATGTGAAATCCATAGATTAGGGCATAATTTATTTGTTTCACCTACTATATATACATATATTAAAGGAACTCATTCCAGCGAAATTGGGTATTACATCATCAGTTACATCATCAGGTCCTCTTGTCATGTCAGTCATTAAAGACCTTAATAAAGAGATATTTAAAGTAGCCCACGTCAGCTAATGTTTTTTAGCCTATAGATGTTGTTGTCATTTTTTGTCACTCAGATATCACATGAATATACATTAGAGATGGAAAGTTTTATAGAACTGCACAAAAATTTGCTTGAAAACTGCAACATTTTCCTTGCACCACATGACAAAATGTGTAAATTGCAGAGAATTCGCTTAATACCTGCAAAATCATATTTACAAGCAGGAGAGGTGTTTCCTGTTTATGTCATGAGCAGTGCTTGTGTAGAAATAGACGCGGCACGTGCTGGAGTGGCACGGGATGTCCTCCTACGCTGGCGAGTGAAACAGTTTGGGAACCTCTGAGTTAGATCACTCCGGCGACATCACAGTAAGCACATCTCAACAGTCTGTGCATGAAGTTATGGTTAAAAAATAAACACTTTCTCTCTCCTCTTCTACCCCTCCCGTCTGACTGAAGACATTTTCAGATGATGGAGTAAATAAGTTTTGGGGTTTTGATTGACAGGTCGTTTGATGAGTCCACCACCTCCAGTGAGGTGTTCATTAAGCTTCTCGGCTGCATCCCAAATAGCAACCTATTGTCAGTATAGTGCACTACTATGGGCCCTGATCAAAAGTTATGCACAGTATAGGGAATAATAGGCCATTTGGGACGCTTGTCATTCAGTCACCTTGATGGAATACTGTGGCACTTATTAGATGGAGGGATTGAATTAAATATCAGATGAAAGAGAGAAGAAGAGAGAAGAAGAGAGAAGAAGAGAGAAGAAAACCCTGATAGAGGTGCAGTAAATGTGTGGGCGGACGGAAAATCTTCAAAGTACTCCTCTCCTCTCCTCCTCTCCTCCTCCTCTCCTACACCTCTCCTCTCCTCTGCCCTCCTCTCCTCTCCTCTCCTCCTGCTCTCCTATCATCTCCTCTCCTACACCTCTCCTCTCCTCTCCTCTCCCCTCTCCTCTCCTCTCCTCTCCTCTCCTCTCCTCTCCTCTCCTCTCCTCTCCTCTCCTCTCCTCTCCTCTCCTCTCCTCTCCTCTCCTCTCCTCCTGCTCTCCTCCTGCTCTCCTCTGCCCTCCTCTCCTCTCCTCCTGCTCTCCTATCATCTCCTCTCCTGCACCTCTCCTCTCCTCTCCTCTCCTCCTGCTCTCCTCCTGCTCTCCTCTGCCCTCCTCCTCCTCTCTTCCACTCCTCTCCTCCTCATCAAGATCGTTTGTCTTTGTACACCTAAGAGAGACAATGCCGCAAGAGAGAGAGAGAGAAATGGAGCTCGGGGAATTGAGAGAGAGGAGAGATAAGGAGATAGGGAGGGAGGGAGAGAGAGAGGAGAGATAAGGAGAGAGGGAGGGAGAGAGAGAGGAGAGATAAGGAGAGAGGGAGGGAGAGAGAGAGGAGAGGAGAGATAAGGAGAGAGGGAGGGAGAGAGGAGGTATCACTCTCATCCCCCCCCCCTCTGTTGTTGTGGAAGTGTGAGTGTTGAATAATGCATGTCTGGGCGATGAATAATTAATAGGTGAGTGGGATTAAAGGGATGTATGCTAATTAGTGTGTGTGTGTGGCGTGTGTTCATGCGCACGCAAGTGGGGCTTCCCCAGCTGTCTCTTCTCACCTGCCACTTCCAACTAAAGACCCCACCAACAGAGGAGAAGGAGAAGAGATGCAACTCTCAAAATGATCCACAGTCAATATCCAGCCTCCCTTGGGGGGGGACGGCGGCACGGTAACTGTAATCTGATTATGTTAGTTGACTCTGAGCTGCAAACTGAAAACAAAACAACACCTGTCTGGGTGTGCAGTGGATTTTACTGACTCTTCCTCTGGTTTCTGTGCTTCCGTTTGTCTGTCGGTGAGAGTTTTTGTGCCTCCAAACCCAGTGGGATGACATGATCCCCTGTGTGGGTAAATGAAGTGGAAAGCCAAGGAGGATCCACGTTCATTCTTCAGTGGTGAATAATGCATTTGGCCAGCAAGCTACACTACCCACATGACAAAAATATTAGTTTACTATAGATTACTACAGTGCTTACTATATAATTATGTAGTAAACTAGCATACTATAGAATCTATTGATCTATCGATCTATTGACCGACCTAACTAACTAACTAAATAACTAACTAACTACCAGCCTAACTAACTACCTACCTACCTACCTAACTAACTACATACCTACCTAAATAACTACCTACCTACCTACCTACCTACCTACCTAACTAACTAACTAACTAGCTAACTATATACCTACCGAACTAACTTCTATGCCCATGTTGTTGTCATGTTGTGTTGCTACCATGCTGTGTTGTCATGTTGTGTTGCTACCATGCTGTGTTGTCATGTTGTGCTGCTACCATGTTGTTGTCATGTTGTGTTGCTACCATGCTGTGTTGTCATGTGTTGCTGCCATGTTATGTTGTTGTCTTAGGTCTCTCTTTATGTAGTGTGGTGTTGCCTCTCTTGTCATGATGTGTGTTTTGTCCTATATTTTTATTTTATTTTTAATCCCAGGCCCCTGTCTCCGCAAAAGGCCTTTTGCCTTTTGGTAGGCCGTCATTGTAAATAAGAATTTGTTCTTAACTGACTTGCCTAGTTAAATAAAGATTCAATAAAATAAATATGTAATAGATAATAAAACAAAAACACAATAGTAAATACTACAGTAATTTCCCCCATAACACTACAGTGAATACATATTGTATTTGCACGGAGTATACTACAGTATAGTTACCAACGTAATTAGAACAGCAAAATCATTGTGTGTGTCATACCTGTGGTATACGGGTTGAAAATCATAACTCAGCAAAATCATTGAAATTGTTGCATGTTGAGTTTATATATATTTTCAGTATAATTAAGCAATAAGTCCCGAGGGGGTGTGGTATATGGCTAATATACCACGGCTAAGGGCTGTAGTATTTATACCATAGTATATACTGTAGTATTTGTACCATACTAAACCACAGTATTTTTACCATAGTACTCCCAGAATGGTGGGTGTAGCTGTCCAGTCCTCCAGTACCCCCAACTCCAGTTCTCCAGTACCCCAACAGCACAACTCCTGTCCTCCAGTACCCCCAACTCCAGTTCTCCAGTACCCCCAACTCCAGTCCTCCAGTACCCCCAACTCCAGTTCTCCAGTACCCCCAACAGCACAACTCCTGTCCTCCAATACCCCCAACAGCACAACTCTAGTCCTCCAGTACCCCCAACAGCACAACTCCTGTCCTCCAGTACCCCCAACTCTAGTCCTCCAGTACCCCCAACAGCACAACTCCTGTCCTCCAGTACCCCCAACTCCAGTTCTCCAGTACCTTCCAACAGAACACATTTTCGCTGTAGTCCTGGACAAACGCACTTCATTCAACTCATTGAGGGCTTGATGATTAGTTGACAAGTTGAATCAGGTGTGCTTGTCCAGGGTTACAATGAAAATGTGTACTGGAGTGACCAGGGATGGGATGTTGGGGTTACTGGAGGACCAGGGTTGGGTTGTTAGGGGTACTGGAGGACCAGGGTTGGGAAACACTGCCATAGTATACTATAGTATTTATACCACAGTATACTTAAGCAGTAAGGGTGTGGTATATGGCCAATATACCATGGCCAAGCGCTGTTCTTAAGCACGACGGAACGCAGAGTGCCTGGACACAGCCCTTAGCCATGGTATATTGGCCATATACCACAAACCCCTGAGATGTCTTATTGCTTAAGTATACTGTTAAAATAAATGTTTTCATACCATAGTATACTACAGTATTCATTCCATAGTATACTACAGTATTCATTCCATAGTATACTACAGTAATAATACCATAGTATACTACAGTATTCATACCATAGTATACTACGGTATTCATTCCATAGTATACTACAGTATTCATACCATAATATACTACAGTAATCATACCATAGTATACTACAGTATTCATACCATAGTATACTACAGTATTCATACCGTAGTATACTACAGTATTCATTCCATAGTATACTACAGTATTCATACCATAGTATACTACAGTATTCATACCATAGTATACTACAGTATTCATACCATAGTATACTACAGTATTCATTCCATAGTATACTACAGTATTCATTCCATAGTATACTACAGTATTCATTCCATAGTATACTACAGTATTCATTCCATAGTATACTACAGTATTCATTCCATAGTACACTACAGTATTTACAGTGCCTTCAGAAAGTATTCACACTTCTTTTCATTTGCCACATTTTGTTGTGTTACGACCTGAATTTAAAATAGCTTAAATTGAGATTTTGTTACTGTTCTACACACGATACACCATAGTGTCAAAGTGGAATTTGCTTGTAGGAATGTTGGGAAATTAATACAAAATTAAAAGATGAAATGTCTACAGTATTCAACCCCTTTGTTATGGCAAGCCTAAATAGGTCCAGAAGTAAAAATGTGCTTAATAACAAACTGCATAATAAATTGCATGGACTCTTTCCAATAATAGGGGTTAACATGATTTTTGAACGACTACCCCAACACATACAATTATCTGTAAGGTCCCTCAATCGAGTAGTGAATTTTAAGCACAGATTCAAACACAAAGACCAGGGAGGTTTTGCAATGCCTCGCTAAGAAGGGCACCGTTTGGTAGGTGAGTCAAAATAAGAAAAGCAGACGCTGAATATCTCTTTGAGCATGGTGAAATTATTAATTAGGCTTTAGATGGTGTATCAATACACCCAGTCACTACAAAGATACAGGCGTCCTTCTTAACTCAGTTGCCGTAGAGGAAAGAAACTGCTCAGGGATTTCACCATAAGGCTAATGGTGATTTTAAAACTGTTACAGAGTTTAATGGTTGACTCACAGCTGTAATCGCCGCCAAAGGTGCTTCTACAAAGTATTGACTCGGGGGTGTGAATGTCTTATTTCAGTATTTCATTATTAATACATTCTAAAAACATATTTTCACTTTGTCATTATGGGTTTTTGTGTGTAGATGGATGAGGGAAAAAAATCCACTTTGAATTCAGGCTGTAACACAACAAAATGTGGAATAAGTCACAGGGTGTGAATACTTTCTGAAGAGACTGTATATCATAGTATACTACAGTATTTATACAATAGTATATTGTAGTATTTATGCCACAGTATTTATTCCATAGTATACCATGCCATTTATACCATAATATACACCAGTATTTATTCCATATTATACTGCAGTATTTATACCATATTATACTACAGTATTTATACCATAGTATATTACAGTATTTATTCCATAGTATACAACGGTATTTATACCATAGTATATTACAGTATTTATTCCATATTATACTACAGTATTTATACCATATTATACTACAGTATTTATACCATAGTATATTACAGTATGTGTTCCATAGTATACTACAGTATTTATTCCATGGTATATCGGAGCGTATACCACGGGTATGACAATGTTTTTTTGCGTTGGTAATCATTTTAGTGCACCTCGAGTGTATATGTCCAATATACCAGGGCTAAGGGTTGTGTCCAGGTACTCCGCGTTGCATTGTGCGTAAGAGCAGCCCTTAACATGGTATATTGTTCATATACCACATCCCCTCGTGCCTTATTGTTTAATTATACTATAGTATTTATTACATAGTATACTACAAGATTTATTTCATTGTATATTATAGTATTTATTCCATATTATAGTATAGTATTTCTTCCATATTATAGTACAGTATTTATTCCATAGTGTATTTATTCCATAGTATACCACCGTATTTATTCCATAGTATACCACAGTATTTATTCCATAGTGTATTTATTCCATAGTATACTACGGTATTTATTCCATAGTATACTACAGTATTTATTCCATAGTGTATTTATTCCATAGTATACTACAGTATTTATTCCATAGTGTATTTATTCCATAGTATACTAAGGTATTTATTCCATAGTATACTACGGTATTTATTCTATAGTGTATTTATTCCATAGTATACTACAGTATTTATTCCATAGTGTATTTATTCCATAGTATACTACAGTATTTATTCCATAGTATACTACGGAATTTATTCCATAGTGTATTTATTCCATAGTATACTACGGTATTTATTCCATAGTATACTACGGTATTTATTCCATAGTGTATTTATTCCATAGTATACTACAGTATTTATTCCATAGTGTATTTATTCCATAGTATACTACTGTATGTATTCCATAGTATACTACAGTATTTATTCCATAGTATACTACAGTATTTATTCTATAGTATGCTATGGTATTTATTCCATTGTACACTACAGTATTTATTCCATAGTATACCACAGTATTTATTCCATATTATACTGCAGTATTTATTCATGTGGGTACAGAGATAGATGGGGTTCCAGGAATGAGGGGTGGGGAGAGAAGGAGAGAACCAGTTACAGTGCAACTGGGGTTTATCTCACAATGTGTGTGTGTGTTTGTGTGTGTTTGTGTGTGTGTTCTTTTAAACCACCCCACAACACCCACTACTATGCCCAAAGCATCTAAATATACACCTCACATGTACACAAATACAGCACACACTCCCAGGCAAGACAAAAGACTAAGCTTGCAATATTTTTACTTATTAAAGCACAGTGGGAGGGATGTGGAGGATTCAATTCACTGTTAACATGAAGCTTCAAGCTTGGATAAAGCACTAGGGAGCAGTACAACAGAAAGACTCAAGGAAAATCACATTACAGTATGTTATGTACAGTCTGCAGGACCGGCCCTAGCCTTTTAAGGGCCCTAAGATACATTTTGTTCGGGGGCCCCACCCCATTTCACGGGTAAAACATTTTAATGACACCCTCATGTGTCAGGACCCGGTTACAAACTCGGGTCTCCGGTGTGAGAAACAGTCACTTAACTGAGCCACTAATAGTCGGCAGAAGCCAGAAGATGAGGCAGATACAGCAGTGCTGGAAACGGTGTTTTAATAACGTAAAAGGAAAGTTCAGGCAAATATATAAATCCACAACGTCAAAAGTAATTCCAAGAGAACAAAGGTAATCCTCCAAGACAAAAGGTAAATCCACAGGTGGTAGGTACAGCAGAAAAAAAGCCTGAAAAGATAATCAAAAATAAATAAACGAGAACAAAAACAGAGTACCACAAGAGAGTCCAACTGGAGCAACACATGTTCACAGCATCACTGGGGCTGGGTGCTAACATACAAACACAGAGCAAAGAACTGAGGAAAACTAAGGGTTTAAATATATTCAATGGAAACGAGGCACAGGTGCAAATAATAACTGGAAACAAGGGAAAACAAAAGGGTCAAAAAGCACAATGTGGGCATCTAGTGACCAAAACAACCCTGGCCAAATCCTGACATCTTGACGCTGAAGTTTTAGAGTGAATTTGAATTTACATTACAGAATCACGCCGTACTGGATGGAGCCGATTTGTATGCTCCGACCCAACTTTGCTATTTTTTACTTTGTAGTTCATTTTTACTTTATTTTACACTAAATGTATCCGCTATTTCTTACAACCGACATTAACTTTTGAACATCAGAACAGCAGTTACTTATGTCACGTACCTCGCCGAAGATGGTGCCTCTTCCTGTTCGGGCTGTGCTCGGCGGTCGTCGTCGCCGGCCTATTAGCTGCCATCGATTCCCTTTCCGTTTGTTTTTGGTTATTGGGTAATTGGGTACACCTGTTTTGTATTAGGGTTTGTTTGTAGGTTATTTAAGGGCACTAGGCCCGCTGGGTATTTGTGCGGGCTTGTTTCTTGTTACTCTGTGTTGGATGGTGTTATTTGTTTGTGTCTTTATTCTCCGGACTATTTTTGTCCTGTTGTTTGGACTGGCAACTTGTATACTACGCCCTGTGTGTTGGCGTGACCGTTTTGTTTGGCTGGTGAATAAATTTGACAAACGACTGAACCCTGCTCTCTGCGCCTGATTCCACCCACCACTCCTAGTTTACCGTAACAACTTACCTAATTCAGGCTTGAACTTCGACTTGTCTGCCCTGGGCACTCTTTAATTCCGACCCAATTTCTTGGGCTACCCAAGAGGAAATGCAGGCGTTACAGAGGGAAGGGGGGATCCTGGTGAGATTAAGGTGAAGGGAAAACCGGCCAACTCTTCCCTCCATTCTACTGGCCAATGTAGAGTCACTCAATAATAAGATGGATGACTTCCGAGCAGAGATTTGCTACCAACGGGACTCTCAAAACTGCAATATTTTTTTCGCTTTTCTGAAACACGGCTCTCAGACAAGATACACCACATGGCAGGGAAGTCAAGGGGGGAGGGGTTTGCCTCTATATCAACTCCAACTGGTATTCTAACTCCAGCACGGTGGAAGTGTCGACCCGCTGTTGACCCGTCTTAGAATACCTGATTGTCAAATGCCGACCCTTCTACCTCCCGAGGGAGTTTTCAGCAGTTATCATGACTGTTGTTATACATTTCACCTGAGGACAAGTGAAATAACAAGCTGGTGCTTAACGAACTGCACAAGGCTATTAACAAGCGAGAAAACCTACATCCAGAGGCTGCCTTTCTGATTGTCAGTGATCTGAATTCTGCGTCACTAAGACACGTGATGCCCAACTTCCATCAACATGTCTCCAACGCCACTAGGGGCGATAAAGTCCAAGATCACTGTCATTTTGCCTACAAGCAAGCATACAAGGCCCTCCCTCGTCCACCATTCAGCAAATCAGATCATGACTCCTTACGCCTGCTTCCTGTTTACAAGCAGAAACTCAAACAGGAAGTACCCATGACCCAGGACAGCTATGCTACCACTGATTGAAATATGTTTTGGGACTCCGCAGATAACATTGACGTGCTAACCACCTCTGTCACCGGCTTTATTAGAAAATGTATTGGCGATGTTGTCCCAACGGCGAGGGTTCGCTGCTTCCCCAATCAAAAGCCCTGGATTAACACTGAGGTTGGCTCTAAACTAAAGGATAGGGCTACCATACACAGAGCTATCTCAGACAACCCTGAAGCTACGGCTGAGGACAGAAACTATTACATGAAGTCCCGCTATGACCTCTGCAGTCATCAAACGAGCAAAAGGACAATATAGTAACAAGGTGGAAATGATACTAAACAGGTTCTGACGCCCGCCGTATGTGGCAGGGCTACAGTCCATTATGGATTATAAAGGAAGACCCAGCCGTGATCTGCCCAACGATGCCTCTCTGCAGATTCAAGTCCTCGATGGACACCCCATCGGCTCAGGCCAGGTGGAGTGCATTCCACACATCCCAAGTCTCCTTTCTGGACCACATTATCTCTACCGCCAGCGTCCAAGTCTCCTTTCTGGGCCACATTATCTCAACCGCCAGCATCCAAGTCTCCTTTCTGGCCCACATTATCTCTACCGCCAGCGTCCAAGTCTCCTTTCTGGGCCACATTATCTCTACCGCCAGCGTCCAAGTCTCCTTTCTGGGCCACATTATCTCTACCGCCAGCGTCCAAGTCTCCTTTCTGGGCCACATTATCTCTACCACCAGCGTCCAAGTCTCCTTTCTGGGCCACATTATCTCAACCGCCAGCGTCCAAGTCTCCTTTCTGGGCCACATTATCTCTACCGCCAGTGTCCAAGTCTCCTTTCTGGACCACATTATCTCTACCGCCAGTGTCCAAGCCTCCTTTCTGGGCCACATTATCTCTACCGCCAGTGTCCAAGTCTCCTTTCTGGACCACATTATCTCTACCGCCAGTGTCCAAGCCTCCTTTCTGGGCCACATTATCTCTACCGCCAGTGTCCAAGCCTCCTTTCTGGGCCACATTATCTCTACCGCCAGCGTCCAAATGGTCCCCGTTCAGGTTAAGGCTGTCCCCAACTGGCCCCTTCCCGCCTCCCTCACACAAGTCCAGCGGTTCATCGGGTCGGTGGCAGCGCCTTTCATGGCCCTAACCCGTCAATCCCAGACCGTTTTGTTGGACTCCAGTGGTTGACAGAGAGCTCCCATTACCTGGAGTTAACTTCAGTAGCCTTGAGTTTTGTAAAGAAAAATAATATTTGATATTAATATTTATTTCACTTCTTTGAATCATTTGTGGCCTAATATCTGAGTGTTTACCTGAACATGGAACCCACAGGTCCACCACAGGAGGCCCTAGATCAATTAAAACCTATACAAAGCTGCTGTAATGTATTGTACAGTATCAATGGGGTTAAAATGTTGGGTTGACGGTGCAAAACGCACATTTGTCCAGAAATTCGGGTTACATCTTCAAATTGCCTCTGTTTTACATCGTCCCTCAACCTACAGTCAGGTAGCGTCATTCCTACCCAACGCTCGTCCTCAACCAGCAGTCAGGTAGCGTCATTCCTACGCAACGCTCATCCTCAACCTACAGTCAGGCGACATCACTCCTACGCAACGCTTGTCCCTCAACCAGCAGCCAGTGCGGGTGGAATCGCTGCGCTATCTGACCTAAGACAATGCTGGGCCCCTGCATCATTCAGTCAGGTGGGTTGAATCATAGAGATTCAGATACAGTATGGGTTATAATGGGTTATAATGGGTTATAATGACAGTAGTGACCTGTGGTGGTCAGGGTGGAATGGATCTCTCCCTTTGATGAGCAGGAGAAAGGTCAACAAAAGTCGTGAGGACCATGGGTTGATGGGGTGTCCATCCGTTCTCTTCCTCTCTGATCAGACTCTGGTGACCGACTGCATGTCTATGCCTAGTCTCGTGGCAGCCTTAACAATTGAAGATGAGTTTGGTTCTGGGTGCCCCTAACCAAATGCGGTCAGTCAAGGTTCAGATACAGGGATTATGGAGATTATCAGTGAAGGTTCAATTTCAGGGATTATGGAGATTATCAGTGAAGGTTCAGATACAGGGATTATGGAGATTATCAGTGAAAATTCAATTTCAGGGATTATGGAGATTATCAGTGAAGGTTCAGATACAGGGATTATGGAGATTATCAGTGAAGGTTCAAATTCAGGGATTATGGAAGTAATAGCAGAATCATTTTTCACTGTACTTCAAAGGGGATCGTACAAAGAAATCGATATATAGTCAATAGCAAATCACTTGTCGGGTTGCACTGTAGAGATGAAGTAGGAACCGCACAACAAAAGTAAAATAGTCTTTCCTGAATAGGAAAAACTGGGCCCGGGTTATCGGCTCAACGTGGCCAAGAAATACTCCTGATACAATCCTTCTCTATAGTGATGAGAGTGGAGGCGTGTGGTCCATACTGGTGTGGTGTGTACTCTAGAGTCTAGAGAAGACTATAGTGATGAGAGTGGAGGCGTGTGGTCCATACTGGTGTGGTGTGTACTCTAGAGTCTAGAGAGGACTATAGTGATGAGAGTGGAGGCTTGTGGTCCATACTGGTGTGGTGTGTACTCTAGAGTCTAGAGAAGACTATAGTGATGAGAGTGGAGGCTTGTGGTCCATACTGGTGTGGTGTGTACTCTAGAGTCTAGAGAAGACTATAGTGATGAGAGTGGAGGCTTGTGGTCCATTCTGGTGTGGTGTGTACTCTAGAGTCTAGAGAAGACTATAGTGATGAGAGTGGAGGCTTGTGGTCCATACTGGTGTGGTGTGTACTCTAGAGTCTAGAGAAGACTATAGTGATGAGAGTGGAGGCTTGTGGTCCATACTGGTGTGGTGTGTACTCTAGAGTCTAGAGAAGACTATAGTGATGAGAGTGGAGGCTTGTGGTCCATACTGGTGTGGTGTGTACTCTAGAGTCTAGAGAAGACTATAGTGATGAGAGTGGAGGCTTGTGGTCCATACTGGTGTGGTGTGTACTCTAGAGTCTAGAGAAGACTATAGTGATGAGAGTGGAGGCTTGTGGTCCATACTGGTGTGGTGTGTACTCTAGAGTCTAGAGAAGACTATAGTGATGAGAGTGGAGGCTTGTGGTCCATACTGGTGTGGTGTGTACTCTAGAGTCTAGAGAAGACTATAGTGATGAGAGTGGAGGCTTGTGGTCCATACTGGTGTGGTGTGTACTCTAGAGTCTAGAGAAGACTATAGTGATGAGAGTGGAGGCTTGTGGTCCATACTGGTGTGGTGTGTACTCTAGAGTCTAGAGAAGACTATAGTGATGAGAGTGGAGGCTTGTGGTCCATACTGGTGTGGTGTGTACTCTAGAGTCTAGAGAAGACTATAGTGATGAGAGTGGAGGCTTGTGGTCCATACTGGTGTGGTGTGTACTCTAGAGTCTAGAGAAGACTATAGTGATGAGAGTGGAGGCGTGTGGTCCATACTGGTGTGGTGTGTACTCTAGAGTCTAGAGAAGACTATAGTGATGAGAGTGGAGGCGTGTGGTCCATACTGGTGTGGTGTGTACTCTAGAGTCTAGAGAAGACTATAGTGATGAGAGTGGAGGCTTGTGGTCCATACTGGTGTGGTGTGTACTCTAGAGTCTAGAGAAGACTATAGTGATGAGAGTGGAGGCTTGTGGTCCATACTGGTGTGGTGTGTACTCTAGAGTCTAGAGAAGACTATAGTGATGAGAGTGGAGGCTTGTGGTCCATACTGGTGTGGTGTGTACTCTAGAGTCTAGAGAAGACTATAGTGATGAGAGTGGAGGCGTGTGGTCCATACTGGTGTGGTGTGTACTCTAGAGTCTAGAGAAGACTATAGTGATGAGAGTGGAGGCTTGTGGTCCATACTGGTGTGGTGTGTACTCTAGAGTCTAGAGAGGACTATAGTGATGAGAGTGGAGGCTTGTGGTCCATACTGGTGTGGTATGTACTCTAGAGTCTAGAGAGGACTATAGTGATGAGAGTGGAGGCTTGTGGTCCATTCTGGTGTGGTGTGTACTCTAGAAGACAGACACTCAGTTCCCTCTTCAGTTATCACAGCTGGTCCTGTCCCGTTTCATTTTCCTTTCTGCACTCTTTCCAGCTAGCACATTTGGTTCCTTGGAAGTTGTGGGAACGTACATTTTTGGTTTCCACATTGGTTGTGGGAACAAAGCCATATGTTTCCTGACCGATAAAATTGTACGTTTTTTTTTAAACATTCTGTAAACAGAAGTGAAGATTTTGCCTGTTCTAGGAACGTTTATTTTTTTTAGGTTGCAGGGAGGTTCTGGGAACATTTTAATCTGGTTCCATAAAAGTTTTCCTGCACCAGCAGGATGGAGCTAGCATGCCATGTTTTTAAACTCATACAAAGCTGTTCATTTTAGTCTATTAAAACAGACCCCATTTCAAACAAAACAAGCACTTATCAAGATCTGATGTGGACAATTAGTGGGCGCAGCCAACACACCTGAACACACTTTAACAAGATAGAGGATAGAGAGAGTTTTGTTGATGCTGAGAACAGAATGCATATGTTTTTAAAAAGACGTTCTTAGAACATTCTCTGAACGTAACTAAAGTTTTCTGTGGTTTTTATGGAAAGTTTTCTTAGGAATCGATTCAATCCGTATCACAGAAATTCAGTGTTACAGTGTGATTGAAATTGAGCCTTGTCTCAGGATGGTAAGTTGGTGGTTGAAGATATCCCTCTAGTGGTGTGGGGGCTGTGCTTTGGCAAAGTGGGTGGGGTTATATCCTTCCTGTTTGGCCCTGTCCGGGGGTGTCCTCGGATGGGGCCACAGTGTCTCCTGACCCCTCCTGTCTCAGCCTCCAGTATTTATGCTGCAGTAGTTTATGTGTCGGGGGCTAGGGTGAGTTTGTTATATCTGGAGTACTTCTCCTGTCCTATTTGGTGTCCTGTGTGAATCTAAGTGTGCGTTCTCTAATTCTCTCCTTCTCCCTTTCTTTCTCTCTCTCGGAGGACCTGAGCCCTAGGACCATGCCCCAGGACTACCTGACATGATGACTCCTTGCTGTCCCCAGTCCACCTGGCCGTGCTGCTGCTCCAGTTTCAACTGTTCTGCCTTATTATTATTCGACCATGCTGGTCATTTATGAACATTTGAACATCTTGGCCATGTTCTGTTATAATCTCCACCCGGCACAGCCAGAAGAGGACTGGCCACCCCACATAGCCTGGTTCCTCTCTAGGTTTCTTCCTAGGTTTTGGGATTTCTAGGGAGTTTTTCCTAGCCACTTTGCTTCTACACCTGCATTGCTTGCTGTTTGGGGTTTTAGGCTGGGTTTCTGTACAGCACTTTGAGATATCAGCTGATGTACGAAGGGCTATATAAATAAATTTGATTTGATTTGATTTAATGTTCCCGTTAGTGGAGATTTCGTTCACCGTAAACGCTGCAGATGCTTAATATGAAATTATTTTTTAAATGTCTTCTGTATTTTTTCAGCGAT
>NC_056458.1:46567627-46570127 GCF_018296145.1 Oncorhynchus tshawytscha | reverse complement strand
ACTACCCTCTGTAGCGCCTTGAGGTTGGAGGCCGAGCAGTTGCCGTACCAGGGAGTGATGCAACCCGTCAGGATGCTTTTGATGTTGCAGCTGTAGAACCATTTTGAGGATCTCAGGACCCATGCCAAATCTTTTCAGTCTCCCGAGGGGGAATAGGTTTTGTCGTGCCCTCATCACGACTGTCTTGGTGTGTTTGGACCATGTTAGTTTGTTGGTGATGTGGACGCCAAGGAACTTGAAGCTCTCAACCTGCTCCACTACAGCCCCGTCGATGAGAATGGGGCGTGCTCGTTCCTCCTTTTCCTGTTGTCCACAATCACAACCAGGATGTCTGGTAGACAGTTTCCTCCAACTTCAGCCCCCCACCCCGACACATTCTACCACACCTCACAACATTCCGAAGAAAAGAGAGAGAACGAGACAGTCTGCCACAAAATTGCACCCTCAGTACCTGGTGGGTTCAGGTTACAGCATGGAGTGTGCTGAATAGTGATGGCTCAGGCAGTTAGTGATGTCTCCATCACAGATAAAAAGACATGTCTGTCAACACAATAACACTCATTTTACCTGTGGATTAAGATCCTATGGAATGTCCACCTAATCATGGAATGACCAGCTAATCATGGAATGTCCACCTAATCATGGAATGTCCACCTAATCATGGAATGTCCACCTAATCATGGAATGTCCACCTAATCATGGAATGTCCACCTAATCATGGAATGTCCACCTAATCATGGAATGTCCACCTAATCATGACTGACCAGCTAATCATGGAATGTCCACCTAATCATGGAATGTCCACCTAATCATGGAATGTCCACCTAATCATGGAATGTCCACCTAATCATGGAATGTCCACCTAATCATGGAATGTCCACCTAATCATGACTGACCAGCTAATCATTGAATGACCATTCTCTTCAAAAGTTTGGAGGGGCTCTCTATTGAAGTTGGGCCCCATGGAGGGGGAACTCTTGGGGGTCTATCAGGACAAGAATAGGAATCTGTGTATCTGTGGTATTTTAAATATCATATGGCTTTTAATACAGCCAGCAAGTATAAAAGAGAGTATCTTTGTTTGACGTGCCATATGTTCAAGTCTGTATAATTATGTATTTATGCTACACACTGTAAATGTATCCATGTCATCTTTGCTCCTTCAAGGTCAAAGTTTACCCTCCCACATCTTCACAGAAACGTTATAGTTACAACCCACACGCTTGTTGTTTCTGGATCCAGCTCAGTAAACAGTTTACCACCTTTTCTATGTACTTCTGTTTTTGACAACAGTCTTTATCAGGATCATGTTATTAACATAACTGTGGACTCCCAGCAGGAAACAGGAGACTGTATCCAACCAAAACACAGGTCTTCAGGGATTCATAACAGCTACATTAGAGTGACACATCTCCTGCTCGCAGACTTTATCACACAACGCCCTGCTTACTAACTACCTATCTGGCAGGGTCAACTTGAATTTGGACTTGTTTCAGGAACCTTTAAAACAAATCTCCCTTAACTTATCCCCGCTAGAGTATGTTAAGAAGGGTTATGTGCCGTGACGTGCGGTTTTGTATCTAGGCTACTATTGTTACACTACAGGAACAAGGTGTCTCATTCTTTCTACCTCAGGGGAGAGTGTGGGCCTGCGACAGACGGCAGACAGCGTCTGACAACATCATTTCCTGTTCTTTTTGAGCAATACTCTCCTATTGTTGGGTTCTCTTAAGTGACTTCCTATAATTCTCTGAGCACCGATAGCGTCAACCAACACGGTTAGGTATCATAATGTCACAATTATGAATCTCACCAGACGTCTCAGCGTCTCGGTGCCTAACCCAGGAGGAACTTGCTGATCCGTCTCTAACGACAAGCAGTGACATTGCAGCGGTTGGAGAGGCAGTGGCAAGGTTCCGTTCCAAAGGTTCCGTTCCAAAGGTTCCGTCCGGTCTCCATGCGAGCCTGTTGTGGTTTGTTTATTGAGGTTGCTACTGCACGCAAGGCTGGGACTTTCTCATGACGCTGACGCTCCACCGGCTCAGCTTGCCTTGCTCATGATTACCGCGCAGTCATCCAGTCGTTCCACTTCCCACCATTTGAGGCTGGATGTTCAATCTTGACCTTCCCCCAGACCCCCTCCCCTTACAGACCCTAGACCACAATCCTCCCGAAGGCAAGGCCACACCACTCAACCCCCTATGAGGGGATCCACGTCCCCTATGTTCTATAGATAGATCCAAAAGACCTGGTGCCTTCAACACATTCCTTCCATTCCAGCACGAGTCTGCAGGCTCTTCTGAACCATTTGGGGTTTTGAACATCCCCTGTCTAGGAAGAGAGAGGGTTAAGGTGGGGGAACAAGGGTGGAAAATGAGATAAACATTTCAAGGACCTGGATTGGAAGCATAGAAATAGAATCTATTAGTCATTCTATTTCAGCAATTGGAACACCCCACAACCCCCCTGTCCCGTCCGTCCCGTCCCGCCACCCCCCATA
>NC_056458.1:46527428-46562428 GCF_018296145.1 Oncorhynchus tshawytscha | reverse complement strand
ACCATCTCCTCCATCTCCTCTACTAGACTACCATCTCCTCCACTAGACTACCATCTCCTCTACTAGACTACCATCTCCTCTACTAGACTACCATCTCCTCTGCTAGACTACCATCTCCTCTACTGGACTACCATCTCCTCTACTAGACTACCATCTCCTCCACTAGACTACCAACTCCTCTACTAGACTACCATCTCCTCCAGTAGACTACCATCTCCTCTACTAGACTATCATCTCTCCACTAGACTACCATCTCCTCCATCTCCTCTACTAGACTACCATCTCCTCTACTAGACTACCAACTCCTCTACTAGACTAACATCTCCTCTACTGGACTACCATCTCCTCTGCTGACTACCAACTCCTCTACTAGACTACCATCTCCTCCATCTCCTCTATTAGACTACCATCTCCTCCATCACCTCCACTAGACTACCATCTCCTCCATCTCCTCTACTAGACTACCATCTCCTCCATCTCCTCCACTGGACTACCATCTCCTCTACTGGACTACAATCTCCTCCATCTCCTCCACTAGACTACCATCTCCTCCACTAGACTACCATCTCCTCCACTAGACTACCATCTCCTCCACTAGACTACCATCTCCTCTACTAGACTACCATCTCCTCCATCTCCTCTACTAGACTACCATCTCCTCCATCTCTCCACTGGACTACCATCTCCTCCACTAGACTACCATCTCCTCTACTAGACTACCATCTCCCATCTCCTCTACGAGACTACCATCTCCTCAACTAGACTACCATCTCCTCTACTAGACTACCATCTCCTCCATCTCCTCCACTAGACTACCATCTCCTCTACTAGACTACCATCTCCTCTACCAGACTACCATCTCCTCCACTAGACTACCATCTCCTCACCAGACTACAATCTCCTCCACCCAGACTACTCTCCTCCGTCTCCTCCACTAGCCTACCATCTTTCCACTAGACTACCATCTCCTCCACTGACTACAGTAATGTCCCCTCCACTCCACTACCATCTCCTCTACTAGACTACAATCTCCTCCACTAGACTATCATCTCCTCGACTAGACTACCATCTCCTCTACTAGACTACCATCTCCTCTACTAGTCTACCATCTCCTCCATCTCCTCCACTAGACTACCATCTCCTCCACTACCTACCATCTCCTCCACTAGACTACCATCTCCTCACTAGACTACCATCTCCTCTACTGACCCTCCTCCATCTCCTCCACTAGACTACCATCTCCTCCACTGGACTACCATCTCTTCCACTAGACTACCATCTCCTCCACTAGACTACCATCTCCTCTACTAGACTACCATCTCCTCTACTGACTACCTCCTCTACTAGACTACCATCTCCTCCACTAAACTACCATCTCTTCCACTAGACTACCATCTCCTCCACTAGACTACCATCTCCTCTACTAGACTACCATCTACTCCACTAGACCACCATCTCCTCCACTAGACTACAATCTCTTCCACTAGACTACCATCTCCTCCACTAGACTACAATCTCCTCCGTCTCCTCCACTAGACTACCATCTCCTCTACTAGACTACCATCTCCTCCACTAGACTACCATCTCCTCTACTAGACTACCATCTCCTCTACTAGACTACCATCTCCTCCACTAGACTACCATCTCCTCTATTAGACTACCATCTCCTCCACTAGACTACCATCTCCTCTACTAGACTACCATCTCCTCTACTAGACTACCATCTCCTCCATCTCCTCCACTAGACTACCATCTCCTCTACTAGACTACCATCTCCTCCACTAGACTACCATCTCCTCTACTAGACTACCATCTCCTCTTCTAGACTACCATCTCCTCCACTAGACTACCATCTCCTCCATCTCCTCTACTAGACTACCATCCCCTCCATCTCCTCTACTAGACTACAATCTCCTCCGTCTCCTCCACTAGACTACCATCTCTCTACTAGACTACCATCTCCTCTACTAGACTACCATCTCCTCTACTAGACTATCAACTCATCTACTAGACTACCATCTCCTCCACTAGACTACCATCTCCTCTACTAGACTACCATCTCCTCTACTAGACTACCGTCTCCTCCTTCTCCTCTACTAGACTACCATATTCTCTACAAGACTACCATCTCCTCCACTAGACTACCATCTCCTCCACTAGACTACAATCTCTTCCGTCTCCTCCACTAGACTACCATCTCCTCTACTAGACTACCATCTCCTCTACTAGACTACCATCTCCTCTACTAGACTACCATCTCCTCTAGACTACCATCTCCTCCACTAGACTCCCTTCTCCATCATGTATGGGGTTCAACCAGGATGTGGACATGAAACTAGGGTTAGGTGGTGGTTTCAGGGTTAAGGTTGAACAGGATGTGGACATGAACAGACACTGTTTGGGCGAGGGACTCTAAACTTGCAATGGCTAGCCCCAAGTCGTTATAGATTTTTTTCTTGTGCATTTTGGTATTTGCCTCATGACTCATGCATGCTTTGTTGAGTATGTACTTTCTTTTACCCAACCG
This sequence comes from Oncorhynchus tshawytscha, assembly GCF_018296145.1. Classification (NCBI taxonomy): domain Eukaryota; kingdom Metazoa; phylum Chordata; class Actinopteri; order Salmoniformes; family Salmonidae; genus Oncorhynchus; species Oncorhynchus tshawytscha. The sequence goes on along the minus strand of NC_056458.1, from coordinate 46,559,901 downwards.
AGAGACAGAGTATGTTTGTTCCCACACTCGGGACTCTGACTCTCTTGGTTACACAGACTTTTGACCTCCCATCCCATTCTAACCACCTCTCGCCAGCTTTGTATTCATGCTACCTGATGAAATTGCTGTACAACATGATCTTGTTGCCATCAAATGCACATTCAAATGTTATAAATCACCACTGCAGAGCTCTCCCTGTCCTCTGCCATGCCCTGATAGTATTACTGCTGATGATATCTGAAATGTGCATGTACACCCCACCCCATCTACTGTTGCTAGCCCCAATGGACTTGTGCTATAATATCTACTTCACTGATTTCTGCTCTCGTAAAAACCTGTGTTTTCTGCACATTAACACTAGAAGCTTATTACCTAAAATGGATCAATTGAAAGTGTGGGTTCACAGCTCCAATCCAGATGTGTTGGTTATTACTGAGACGTGGTTAAGGAAGAGTGTTTTGAATACTGATGTTAACCTTTCTGGTTATAACCTTTTTCAGCAAGACAGATCTTCCAAAGGTTGGGGAGTGGCAATCTTTACCAAGGATTACCTTCAGTGGTCGGTTATCTCCATCAAGTCTGTCCCCAAACAATTTGATTCGCTGGTTTTAAGAAATACACTTTCAAATAGCTCTTTGCTGACTGTTGCTGGGTGTTATCGTCCTCCATCAGCATTGGCCTGTACCGTACCTGCCCTAAGCTCTCTCCTGTACCGTACCTGCCCTAAGCTCTCTCCTGTACCGTACCTGCCCTAAGCTCTCTCCTGTACCATACCTGCCCTAAGCTCTCTCCTGTACCCTACCTGCCCTAAGCTCTCTCCTGGCCCCTCCCTGCCCTAACTCTCTCCTGTACCCTACCTGCCCTAAGCTCTCTCCTGGCCCCTCCCTGCCCTAACTCTCTCCTGTACCCTACCTGCCCTAAGCTCTCCCTGTACCCCCTCCTGGCCTCCCTGTACCCTACCTGCCCTAAGCTCTCTCCTGTACCCTACCTGCCCTAAGCTCTCTCCTGTACCTCCTGCCCTAACTTCTCCTGTACCCTACCTGCCCTAAGCTTTCCCTGGCCCCTTACACTAAGTCTGAATTTGTCCTGCCAGGTGACCTAAACTGGGACATACTTAATAAACCACCTGACCAAGTCCTAAAGTAATGGGACTCCCTAAATCATTCTCAGATTATTACCAATCCCACAAGGTATGACTCCAAACACCCAGAAAAGGCTACTCTCCTTTATGTTATCCTCACAAATAATCCTGATATGTATCAGTCTGGTGTTTTCTGTAATGACCTTAGTGATCACTGTTTTACAACCTGTGTTCGAAATGGCTGCTCGGTGAAATGACCTGTCCTTATTTGTCATAGACGCTTGCTAGAAACTTTAATGAGCCAGCGTTCCTTCGTGACCTGGCCCCTGTAAATTGGTATAGAATCAGCTTGAAGCTAGGGTTAGGGTGGAACCAGGATGTGGACATGGAGCTAGGGTTAGGGTGGAACCAGGATGTGGACATGAGGCTAGGGTTAGTGTTGAACCAGGATGTGGACATGAAGTTAGGGTGGAACCAACTAGGTGGTGGTTAAGGGTTAGGGTGGTGGTTAAGGGTTAGGGTGGAACCAACTAGGTGGTAGTTAAGGGCTAGGTGGGGGTTAAGGGTTAGGGTTAGGGTGGTGGTTAAGGGTTAGGGTTAGGGTGGTGGTTAAGGGTTAGGGTTAGGGTGGTGGTTAAGGGTTAGGGTGGTGGTTAAGGGTTAGGGTGGTGGTTAAGGGTTAGGGTGGTGGTTAAGGGTTAGGGTGGTGGTTAAGGGTTAGGTGGCCAGGTTGGGGTTAGGGTGGTAATTATGGTTAGGGTTAGGGTGGTGGTTAAGGGTTAGGGTGGTGGTTAAGTGTTATGGTGGTGGTTAAAGGTTAGGGTTAGGGTGGTGTTAAGGGTTAGGGTGGTGGTTAAGGGCCAGTGTGGTGGTTAAGGGTTAGGGTGGTGGTAAAGGGTTAGGGTGGTGGTTAAGGGTTAGGTGGTGATTAAGGGTTAGGGTGGAACCAACTAGGGTGGTAGTTAAGGGCTAGGGTGGTGGTTAAGGGTTAGGGTTAGGGTGGTGGTTAAGGGCTAGGGTTAGGGTGGTGGTTAAGGGTTACGGTGGTGGTTAAGGGTTAGGGTGGTGGTTAAGGGTTAGGGTGGTGGTTAAGGGTTAGGGTGGTGGTTAGGGTTAGGGTTAGGTGGTGGTTAGGGGGCTAGGGTGGTGGTTAAGGGTTAGGGTGGTGGTTAAGGGTTAGGGTGGTGGTTAAGGGTTAGGTGGTGGTTAAGGGTTAGGTGGTGGTTAAGGGTTAGGGTGGTGGTTAAGGGTTAGGGTTAGGGCGGTGAATAAGGGTTAGGGTGGTGGTTAAGGGTTAGGGTGGTGGTTAAGGGTTAGGGTGGTGGTTAGGGGTTAGGGTTAGTGGTAATTAAGGGTTAGGGTGGTGGTTAAGGGTTAGGGTGGTGGTTAAGGGTTAGGGTGGTGGTTAAGGGTTAGGGTGGTGGTTAAGGGTTAGGGTGGTGGTTAAGGGTTAGGTGTGGTGGTTAAGGGCTTAGGGGGTGGTGGTTAAGGGTTAGGGTTAGGGTGGGGGTAGTTAGGGTTAGGGTGGTGGTTAAGGGTTAGGGTGGTGTAAGGGTTAGGGTGGTGGTTAGGGGTTAGGGTGGTGGTTAAGGGTTAGGGTGGTGGTTAAGGGTTAGGGTGGTGGTTAAGGTTAAGGTTATGGTGGTGGTTATGGGTTAGGGTTAGGTGGTTGTTAGGGTTAGGGTGGTGGTTAAGTTAGGGTGGTGGTTAATTAGGGTGGTGGTTAAGGGTTAGGGTGGTGGTTAAGGGTTAGGGTGGTGGTTAAGGGTTAGGGTGGTGGTTAAGGGTTAGGGTGAGGGTGGTGGCTAAGGGTTAGGGTTAGGGTGGTGGTTAAGGGTTAGGGGTTAGGGTGGTGGTTAAGGTTAGGGTTAGGGTGGTGGTTAGGGTTAGGGTGGTGGTTAAGGGCTAGGGTGGTGGTTAAGGGTTAGGGCTAGGGTGGTGGTTAAGGGTTAGGGTGGTGGTTAAGGGTTAGGGTGGTGGTTAAGGGTTAGGGTTAGTGGTGGTTAAGGGTTAGGTGGTGGTTAAGGGTTAGGGTGGTGGTTAAGGGTTAGGGTGGTGGTTAAGGGCAGGGTGGTGGTTAAGGGTTAATGGTTAAGGGTTAGGGTGGTGGTTAAGGGTTAGGGTGGTGGTTAAGGGTTAGGTTGGTGGTTAGGGTTAGGGTGGTGGTTAAGGGTTAGGGTTAGGGTGGTGGTTAGGGTTAGGGTTAGGGTGGTGGTTAAGGGTTAGGGTGGTGGTTAAGGGTTAGGGTGGTGGTTAGGGGTTAGGGCTAGGGTGGTGGTTAAGGGTTAGGGCTAGGGTGGTAAATTAGGGTTAGGGTGGTGGTTAAGGGTTAGGGTGGTGGTTGGGTTAGGGTGATGGTTAACGGTTAGGGTGGTGGTTAAGGGTTAGGGTGGTGGTTAAGGGTTAGGGTGGTGGTTAAGGGTTAGGGTGGTGGTTAAGGGTTAGGGTGGTGGTTAAGGGTTAGGGTGGTGGTTAAGGGTTAGGGTTAGGGTGGTGGTTAAGGGTTAGGGTGGTGATTAAGGGTTAGGGTGGTGGTTAAGGGTTAGGGTGGTGGTTAAGGGTTAGGGTGGTGGTTAAGGGTTAGGGTGGTGGTTAAGGGTTAGGGTGGTGGTTAAGGGTTAGGGCTAGGGTGGTGGTTAAGGGTTTTAGGGTGGTGGTTAAGGGTTAGGGTGGTGGTTAAGTTAAGTTAGAGTTAGGGTGGTGGTTAAGGGTTAGGGGGTGGGTTAAGGGTTAGGGTGGTGGTTAAGGTTATGGTGGTGGTTATGGGTTAGGGTTAGGGTGGTTGTTAAGGGTTAGGGTGGTGGTTAAGGGCTTAGGGTGGTGGTTAAGGGTTAGGGTGGTGGTTAAGGGTTAGGGTTAGGGTGGTGGTTTAGGGTTAGGGTTAGGTTAGGTGGTGGTTAGGGGTTAGGGTTAGGGCTCAGGTGGTTAAGGGTTAGGGTGGTGGTTAAGGGTTAGGGTGGTGGTTAAGGGTTAGGGTGGTGGTTAAGGGTTAGGGCTAGGGTGGTGGTTAAGGGTTAGGGTTAGGGTGGTGGTTAAGGGTTAGGGTGGTGGTTACAGGGTTAGGGTGGTGGTTAAGGTTTAGGGTGGTGGTTAAGGGTTAGGGTGGTGGTTAAGGGTTAGGGTGGTGGTTAAGGGTTAGGGTTAGGGTGGTGGTTAAGGGCTAGGGTTAGGGTGGTGGTTAAGGGTTAGGGTGGTGGTTAAGGGTTAGGGTGGTGGTTAGGGGTTAAAAAAGGTTAGGTGGTGGTTAAGGGTTAGGGTGGTGGTTAAGGGTTAGGGTGGTGGTTAAGGGTTAGGGTGGTGGTTAAGGGTTAGGGTAGTGGTTAAGGGCTAGGGTGGTGGTTAAGGGTTAGGGTGGTGGTTATGGGTTAGGGTTAGGGTGGTGAATAAGGGTTAGGGTGGTGGTTAAGGGTTAGGGTGCTGGTTAAGGGTTAGGGTTGTGGTTAAGGGTTAGGGTTAGGGTGGTGGTTAAGGTTAGGAGTGGTGATTAAGGGTTAGGGTGGTGGTTAAGGGTTAGGGTGGTGGTTAAGGGTTAGGGTGGTGGTTAAGGGTTAGGGTGGTGGTTAAGGGTTAGGGTAGGGTGGTTAAGTTAGGGTTAGGAGTTAGAGGTGGTGGTTAGGAGTTAGGGTTAGGGTGGTGGTTAAGGGTTAGGGTTAGGGTGGTGGTTAAGGGTTAGGGTTAGGGTGGTGGTTAAGGGTTAGGGTTAGGGTGGTGGTTAAGGGTTAGGGTGGTGGTTAAAGGGTTAGGGTGGTGGTTAAGGGTTAGGGCTTAGGGTGGTGGTTAAGGGGTTAGGGTTAGGTGGTGGTTAAGGGTTAGGGTGGTGGTTAAGGGTTAGGGTGGTGGTTAAGGGTTAGGGTGGTGGTTAAGGGTTAGGGTGGTGGTTAAGGGTTAGGGTGGTGGTTAAGGGTTAGGGTGGTGGTTAAGGGTTAGGGTGGTGGATAGGGTTAGGGTGGTGGTTAAGGGTTAGGGTGGTGGTTAAGGGTTAGGGTGGTGGTTAAGGGCTAGGGTGGTGGTTAAGGGTTAGGGTGGTGGTTAAGGTTAGGGTTAGGGTGGTAAGGTTAGGTGTTAGGGTTAGGGTGGTGGTTAAGGGTTAGGGTAGGATGGTGGTTAAGGGTTAGGGTGGTGGTTAAGGGTTAGGTGGTGGTTAAGGGTTAGGGTGGTGGTTAAGGGTTAGGGTGGTGGTTAAAGGGTTAGGGTGGTGGTTAAGGGTTAGGGTTAGGGTGGTGGTTAAGGGTTAGGGTGGTGGTTAAGGGTTAGGGTGGTTAAGGTTAGGGTTAGGGTGGTGGTTAAGGGTTAGGTGGTGGTTAAGGGTTAGGGTGGTGGTTAAGGGTTAGGGTTAGGGTGGTGGTTAAAATTAGGGTTAGGGTGGTGGTTAAGGGTTAGGGTGGTGGTTTAAGGCTTAGGGTGGTGGTTAAGGGTTAGGGTGGTGGTTAAAGGTTAGGGTGGTGGTTAAGGGTTAGGGTTAGGGGTGGTTAAGGGCTTAGGGTGGTGGTTAAGGGTTAGGGTGGTGGTTAAGGGTTAGGGTGGTGGTTAAGGGTTAGGGTGGTGGTTAGGTTAGGGTGGTGGTTAAGGGTTAGGGTGGTGGTTAAGGAGGGTTAGGGTGGTGGTTAAGGGTTAGGTGGTGGTTAAGGGTTAGGGTTGTTTAAGGGTTAGGGTGGTGGTTAGGGTTAGGGTGGTGGTTAAGGGTTAGGGTGGTGGTTAAGGGTTAGGGTGGTGGTTTAGGGTTAGGGTGGTGGTTAAGGGTTAGGGTGGTGGTTAAGGTTTAGGTGGTGGTTAGGGTTAGGGTGGTGATTAAGGGTTAGGGTGGTGGTTAAGGGTTAGGGTGGTGGTTAAAGGGTTAGGGTGGTGGTTAAGGGTTAGGGTGGTGGTTAAGGGTTAGGGTGGTAGGTTAAGGGTTAGGGTGGTGGTTAAGGGTTAGGGTGTGGTGGTTAAGGGTTAGGGTTGGTGGTTAAGGGTTAGGGTGGTGGTTAGGGTTAGGGTGGTGGTTAAGGGTTAGGGTGGTGGTTAAGGGTTAGGGTGGTGGTTAGGGGGTTAGGGTGGTGGTTAAGGGTTAGGGTGGTGGTTAAGGGTTAGGAGTGGTGGTTAAGGGTTAGGGTGGTGGTTAAGGGTTAGGGTGGTGGTTAGGGTTAGGGTGGTGGTTAGGGTTAGGGTGGTGGTTAAGGGTTAGGGTGGTGGTTAAGGTTAGGGTTAGGTGGTGGTTAGGGTTAGGGTGGTGGTTAAGGGTTAGGGTGGTGGTTAAGGTTAGGGCTAATGGTTAAGGTGTTAGGGTTAGGGTGGTGGTTAGGGTTAGGGTGGTGGTTAGGTTAGGGTTGGTGGTTAAGGGTTAGGGTGGTGGTTATAGGTTAGGGTGGTGGTTAAGGGTTAGGGTGGTGGTTAAGGGTTAGGGTGGTGTTAAGGGTTAGGTGGTGGTTTAAGGGTTAGGGTGGTGGTTAAGGGTTAGGGTGGTGGTTAGGGTTAGGGTGGTGGTTAAGGGTTAGGGTGGTGGTTAAGGGTTAGGGTTAGGTGGTTAAGGGTTAGGGTGGTGGTTTAGGGTTAGGGTGGTGGTTAAGGGTTAGGGTTAGTGGTTAAGGTTAGGGTTAGGTGGTGGTTAAGGGTTAGGGTGGTGGTTAAGGGTTAGGGTAGTGGTTAAGGGTTAGGGTGGTGGTTAAGGGTTAGGGTGGTGGTTAAGGGTTAGGGTTAGGGTGGTGAATAAGGGTTATGGTGGTGGTTAAGGTTAGTTAGGGTGGTGGTTAAGGGTTAGGGTGGTGGTTAAGGGTTAGGGTTAGGTGGTGGTTAAGGGTTAGGGTGGTGGTTAAGGGTTAGGGTGGTGGTTAAGGTTAGGGTGGTGGTTAGGGTTAGGGTTAGTGATTAAATTAGGGTGGTGGTTAGGGTTAGGGTGGTGGTTAAGGGTTAGGGTGGTGGTTTAAAAGTTAGGGTGGTGGTTAAGGGTTAGGGTTAGTGGTTAAGGGTTAAGGTTAGGTGGTTAAGGGTTAGGGTTAGGGTGGTGGTTAAGGGTTAGGGTGGTGGTTAAGGGTTAGGTGGTGGTTAAGGGTTAGGGTGGTGGTTAGGTTAGGGTGGTGGTTAAGGGTTAGGGTGGTGGTTAGGGTTAGGGTGGTGGTTAAAATTAGGGGTGGTGGTTAAGGGTTAGGGTGGTGGTTAAGGGTTAGGGTGGTGGTTAGGGTTAGGGTGGTGGTTAAGGTTAGGGTGGTGGTTAGGGTGCAGGGTGGTGGTTAGGGTTAGGGTGGTGGTTAAGGTTAGGTTAGGTGGTTTAGGGTTAGGGTGGTGGTTAAGGGTTAGGGTGGTGGTTAAGGGTTAGGGTGGTGGTTAAGGGTTAGGGTGGTGGTTAAGGGTTAGGGTGGTGGTTAAGGGTTAGGGTTAGGTGGTTAGTTAGGGTTAGGGTGGTGGTTAAGGGTTAGGGTGGTGGTTAAGGGTTAGGGTGGTGGTGGTGGTTAAGGGTTAGGGTGGTGGTTAAGGGTTAGGGTGGTGGTTAAGGGTTAGGGTTAGGTGGTTAAGTGGTTAGGGGTTAGGGTGGTGGTTAAGGGTTAGGGTGGTGGTTAGGGTTAGGTGGTGGTTAAGGGTTAGGGTGGTGGTTAAGGGTTAGGGTGGTGGTTAAGGGTTAGGGTTAGGGTGGTGGTTAAGGTTAGGGTGGTGTTAGATTTAAGGGTTAGGGTGGTGGTTAAGGGTTAGGGTGGTGGTTAAGGGTTAGGGTGGTGGTTAGGGTTAGGGTGGTGATTAAGGTTTAGGGTTGTTAGGTGGTGGTTAAGGGTTAGGGTGGTGGTTAAGGGTTAGGGTGGTGGTTAAGGGTTAGGGTGGTGGTTAAGGGTTAGGGGTGGTGGTTAAGGGTTAGGGTGGTGGTTAAGGGTTAGGGTTAGGGTGGTGGTTAAGGGGTTAGGGTGGTGGTTAAGGGTTAGGGTGGTGGTTAAGGGTTAGGGTGGTGTTAAGGGTTAGGGTGGTGGTTAAGGGTTATGGTGGTTTAAAGGTTAGGGTGGTGGTTAAGGGTTAGGGTGGTGGTGGTTAAGGTTAGTTAGGTTGGTGGTTAAGGTTAGGGTGGTGGTTAAGGGTTAGGGTTAGGTGGTGGTTAAGGGTTAGGGTGGTGGTTAAGGGTTAGGGTGGTGTTAAGGGTTAGGTTGGTGGTTAAGGGTTAGGGTTAGGGTGGTGGTTAAGGGAAGGTTAGGGTGGTGGTTAAGGGTTAGGGTGGTGGTTAAGGTTTAGGGTGGTGGTTAAGGTTAGGGTGGTGGTTAAGGGTTAGGGTGGTGGTTAAGGGTTAGGGTGGTGGTTAAGGGTTAGGGTGGTGGTTAAGGGTTAGGGTGGTGGTTAAGGGTTAGGGTGGTGGTTAAGGGTTAGGGTTAGTTTAGGGTTAGGGTGGTGGTTAAGGGTTAGGGTGGTGGTTAAGGGTTAGGGTGGTGGTTAAGGGTTAGGGTGGTGGTTAAGGGTTAGGGTGGTGGTTAAGGGTTAGGGTGGTGGTTAGGGTTAGGTGGTTAAAGGGTTATGGTGGTGGTTAAGGGTTAGGGTTAGGGTGGTGGTTAAGGGTTAGGGTGGTGGTTAAGGGTTAGGGGTTTAAAGTTAGTGGTGTTTAAAATTAGGGTGGTGGTTAAGGGTTAGGGTGGTGGTTAAGGGTTAGGTGGTTTAAGGGTTAGGGTGGTGGTTAAGGGTTAGGGTGGTGGTTAAGGGTTAGGGTGGTGGTTAGGGTTAGGGTGGTGGTTAAGGGTTAGGGTGGTGGTTAGGGTTAGGGTGGTAGTTAAGGGTTAGGGTGGTGGTTAAGGGTTAGGGTGGTGGTTAAGGGGTTAGGGTGGTGGTTAAGGGTTAGGTGGTGGTTAAGGGTTAGGGTGGTGGTTAAGGGTTAGGGTGGTGGTTAAGGGTTAGGGTTAGGGTGGTGGTTAAGGGTTAGGGTGGTGGTTAAAAATTAGGGTGGTGGTTAAAGTTAAAGTGGTAATTAAGGGTTAGGGTGGTGGTTAAGGGTTAGGGTGGTGGTTAAGGGGTTAGGGTGGTGGTTAAAAATTAGGGTGGTGGTTAAGGGTTAGGGTTAGTGGTTAAAAGTTTAGGGTGGTGGTTAAGGGTTAGGGTTAGTGGTTAAGGGTTAGGGTGTGGTGGTTAAGGGTTAGGGTGGTGGTTAAGGGTTAGGGTGGTGGTTAAGGGTTAGGGTGGTGGTTAAGGGTTAGGGTGGTGGTTAAGGGTTAGGGTGGTGGTTAAGGGTTAGGGTGGTGGTTAAGGGGGTTAGGGTGGTGGTTAAGGGTTAGGGTGGTGGTTAAGGTTAGGGTGGTGGTTAAGGGTTAGGGTGGTAGTTAAGGTTAGGGTGGTGGTTAAGGGTTAGGGTGGTGGTTAAGGGTTAGGTGGTGGTTAAGGGTTAGGGTTAGGGTGGTGGTTAAGGGTTAGGGTGGTGGTTAGGGTTAGGGTTAGGTGGTGGTTAGGGGTTAGGGTGGTGGTTAAGGGTTAGGGTGGTGGTTAAGGGTTAGGGTTAGGGTGGTTAAGGTTAGGGTTAGGGTGGTGGTTAAGGGTTAGGGTGGTGGTTAAGGGTTAGGGTGGTGGTTAAGGGTTAGGTGGTGGTTAAGGGTTAGGGTTAGGGTGGTGGTTAAGGGTTAGGGTGGTGGTGGTGGTTAAGGGTTAGGGTGGTGGTTAAGTTAGGGTGGTGGTTAGGGTTAGGGTGGTGGTTAAGGGTTAGGGTGGTGGTTAAGGGTTAGGGTGGTGGTTAAAAATTTAGGTAGTAGTTAAAGGTTAAGTGGTAATTAAGGGTTAGGGTGGTGGTTAAGGGTTAGGGTGGTGGTTAAGGGTTAGGGTGGTGGTTAAGGGTTAGGGTGGTGGTTAAGGGTTAGGGTGGTGGTTAAGGGTTAGGGTTAGGTGGTGGTTAAGGGTTAGGGTGGTGGTTAAGGGTTAGGTGGTTAGTTAAGGACTTAGGGTGGTAATTAAGGGTTAGGTGGTGGTTAAGGGTTAGGTTGGTGGTGGTTAAGGGTTAGGGTGGTGGTTAAGGGTTAGGGTTAGGTGGTTTAAGGGTTAGGGTTAGGGTGGTGGTTAAGGGTTAGGGTGGTGGTTAAGGGTTAGGGTGGTGGTTAAGGGTTAGGGTGGTGGTTAAGGGTTAGGGTGGTGGTTAAGGGGTTAGGGTTTGGTGGTTAGGTTTAGGGTTAGGGTGGTGGTTAAGGGTTAGGGTGGTGGTTAAGGGTTAGTTAGGGTGGTGGTTAAGGGTTAGGTGGTGGTTAAGGGTTAGTTAGGGTGGTGGTTAAGGGTTAGGGTGGTGGTTAAGGGTTAGGGTGGTGGTTAAGGGTTAGGGTTAGGGTGGTGGTTAAGGGTTAGGGCCTAGTGGTGGTTAAGGGTTAGGGTGGTGGTTAAGGGTTAGGGTGGTGGTTAGGGTTAGGGTGGTGGTTAAGGGTTAGGGTGGTGGTTAAGGGTTAGGGTGGTGGTTAGGGTTAGGGTGGTGGTTAAGGGTTAGGGTGGTGGTTAAGGGTTAGGGTGGTGGTTAAGGGTTAGGGTTAGGGTGGTGGTTAAGGGTTAGGTGTGGTGGTTAAGGGTTAGGGTGGTGGTTAAGGGTTAGGGTGGTGGTTAAGTGTTAGGGTGGTGGTTAAGGGTTAGGGTGGTGGTTAAAGGTTAGGGTGGTGGTTAAGGGTTAGGGTGGTGGTTAAGGGTTAGGGTGGTTAGGGTTAGGTGGTGGTTAGGGTTAGGGTGGTGGTTAAGGGTTAGGTGGTGGTTAAGGGTTAGGGTGGTGGTTAAGGGTTAGGGTTAGGTGGTTTAAGGGTTAGGGTGGTGGTTAAGGGTTAGGGTGGTGGTTAGGGTTAGGGTGGTGGTTAAGGGTTAGGGTGGTGGTTAAGGGTTAGGGTGGTGGTTAAGGGTTAGGGTGGTGGTTAAGGGTTAGGGTGGTGGTTAAGGGTTAGGGTGGTGGTTAAGGGTTAGGGTGGTGGTTAAGGGTTAGGGTGGTGGTTAAGGGTTAGGGTGGTGGTTAAGGGTTAGGGTGGTGGTTAAGGGTTAGGGTGGTGGTTAAGGGTTAGGGTGGTGGTTAAGGGTTAGGGTGGTGGTTAAGGGTTAGGGTGGTGGTTAGGGTTAGGGTTAGGTGGTGGTTAGGGTTAGGGTGGTGGTTAAGGGTTAGGGTGGTGGTTAAGGGGGGTTAGGGTGGTGGTTAAGGGTTAGGGTGGTGGTTAAGGGTTAGGGTGGTGGTTAAGGGTTAGGGTAGGGTGGTGGTTAAGGGTTAGGGTGGTGGTTAAGGGTTAGGGTTAGGGTTAGGGTGGTGGTTAAGGGTTAGGGTTAGGGTGGTGGTTAAGGGTTAGGGTGGTGGTTAAGGGTTAGGGTGGTGGTTAAGGGTTAGGGTTAGTGGTGGTTAAGGGTTAGGGTGGTGGTTAAGGGTTAGGGTGGTGGTTAAGGGTTAGGGTTAGTGGTGGTTTAGTTAGGGTTAGGGTGGTGGTTAAGGGTTAGGGTGGTGGTTAAGGGTTAGGGTGGTGGTTAAGGGTTAGGGTGGTGGTTAAGGGTTAGGGTGGTAGGTTAAGGGTTAGGGGGTTAGGGTGGTGAATTAAGGGTTAGGGTGGTGGTTAAGGGTTAGGTAGTGGTGTTAGGGTTAGGTGGTGGTTAAGGGTTAGGGTGGTGGTTAAGGGTTAGGGTGGTGGTTAAGGTTTAGGGTGGTGGTTAAGGGTTAGGGTGGTGGTTAAGGGTTAGGTGGTGGTTAAGGGTTAGGGTTAGGTGGTGGTTAGGGTGGTTTAGGGTTAGGGTGGTGGTTAAGGGTTAGGGTGGTGGTTAAGGTTAGGGTTAGGTGGTGGTTTAGGGTTAGGGTTAGGGTGGTGGTTAAGGGTTAGGGTGGTGGTTAAGGGTTAGGGTGGTGGTTAAGGGTTAGGGTGGTGGTTAAGGTTAGGGTGGTGGTTAAGTGTTAGGGTGGTGTTAAGGGTTAGGAAAGGGTGGTGGTTTAGGGTTAGGGTGGTGGTTAAGGGTTAGGGTGGTGGTTAGGGTTAGGGTGGTGGTTAAGGTTAGGGTGGTGGTTTAAGGGTTAGGGTGGTGGTTAAGGGTTAGGGTTAGGGTGGTGGTTAAGGGTTAGGGTGGTGGTTAGGGTTAGGGTGGTGGTTAAGGGTTAGGGTGGTGGTTAAGGGTTAGGGTGGTGGTTAAGGGTTAGGGTGGTGGTTAAGGTTTAGGGTGGTGGTTAAGGGTTAGGGTGGTGGTTAAGGGTTAGGGTTAGGTGGTGAATAAGTGTTAGGGTGGTGGTTAAGGGTTAGGGTGGTGGTTAAGGGTTAGGGTGGTGGTTAAGGGTTAGGGTTAGGGTGGTGGTTAAGGTTAGGGTTAGGTGGTGGTTAAGGGTTAGGGTGGTGGTTAAGGGTTAGGGTGGTGGTTAAGGTTAGGGTGGTGGTTAAGGGTTAGGGTGGTGGTTAAGGGTTAGGGTGGTGGTTAATTAAGGGTGGTGGTTAAGGGTTAGGGTGGTGGTTAAGGGTTAGGGTGGTGGTTAAGGGTTAGGGTGGTGGTTAGGTGGTGTTAAGGGTTAAGGTTAGGTGGTTTAAGGATTAAAAAAAACTTTAAGGGTTAGGGTGGTGGTTAAGGGTTAGGGTGGTGGTTAAGGGTTATGTTTAGTGGTGGTTAAGGGTTAGGGTGGTGGTTAAGGGTTAGGGTGGTGGTTAAGGGTTAGGGTGGTGGTTAAGGGTTAGGGTGGTGGTTAAGGTTAGGGTGGTGGTTAAGGGTTAGGGTGGTGGTTAAGGGTTAGGGTGGTGGTTATGGGTTAGGGTTGGTGGTTGTGGGTTAGGGGTTGGTTAGGGTTAGTGGTGGTGGTTAGGGTTAGGGTGGTGGTTAAGGGTTAGGGTTAGGGTGGTGGTTAAGGGTTAGGGTTAGGTGGTTTAAGGGTTAGGGTGGTGGTTAAGGGTTAGGGTGGTGGTTAAGGGTTAGGAGTGGTGGTTAAAGGTTAGGGTGGTAATTAAGGGTTAGGGTTAGGGTGGTGATTAAGGGTTAGGGTGGTTAAGGGTTAAGTTTAGGGTTGGTGGTGGTTAGGGTTAGTGGTGGTTAAGGGTTAGGGTGGTGGTTAAGGGTTAGGGTTAGGGTGGTGGTTAAAGGTTAGGGTGGTGGTTAAGGGTTAGGTGGTGGTTAAGGTTAGTTTAAGGGTTAGGGTGGTGGTTAAGGGTTAGGGTGGTGGTTAAGGGTTATAGGTGGTGGTTAAGGGTTAGGGTTAGGGTGGTGGTTAAGGGTTAGGGTGGTGGTTAAGGGTTAGGTTAGGGTGGTGGTTAAGGGTTAGGGTGGTGGTTAAGGGTTAGGGTGGTAATTAAGGGTTAGGGTTAGGGTGGTGATTAGGGTTAGGGTGGTGGTTAAGGGTTAGGGTGGTGGTAAGGGTTAGGGTTAGGGTGGTGGTTAAGGGTTAGGGTGGTTAAGGTTGGTGGTTAGGGTTAGGGTGGTGGTTAAGGGTTAGGGTGGTGGTTAAGGGTTAGGGTGGTGGTTAAGGGTTAGGGTGGTGGTTAAGGGTTAGGGTGGTGGTTAAGGGTTAGGGTTTAAGGGTTAGGGTGGTTAAGGGTTAGGGTGGTGGTTAAGGGTTAGGGGTGGTGGTTAAGGGTTAGGGTGGTGGTTAAGGGTTAGGGTGGTGGTTAAGGGTTAGGGTGGTGGTTAGGGTTAGGGTGGTGGTTAAGGGTTTAGGGTGGTGGTTAAGGGTTAGGGTTAGGTGGTGGTTAAGGGTTAGGGTGGTGGTTAAGGGTTAGGGTGGTGGTTAAGGGTTAGGGTGGTGGTTAAGGGTTAGGGGTGGTGGTTAAGGGTTAGGGTGGTGGTTAAGGGTTAGGGTGGTGGTTAAGGTGGTTAGGGTGGTGGTTAAGTTAGGGTGGTGGTTAAGGGTTAGGGTGGTGGTTAAGGGTTAGGGTGGTGGTTAAGGGTTAGGGTGGTGGTTAGGGTTAGGGTGGTGGTTAAGGGTTAGGGTGGTGGTTAAGGGTTAGGGTTAGGGTGGTGGTTAAGGGTTAGGGTGGTGGTTAAGGGTTAGGGTGGTGGTTAGGGTTAGGGTGGTGGTTAAGGGTTAGGGTGGTGGTTAAGGGTTAGGGTGGTGGTTAGGGTTAGGGTTAGGTGGTTAGGGTTAGGGTGGTGGTTAAGGGTTAGGGTGGTGGTTAAGGGTTAGGGTGGTGGTTAAGGGTTAGGGTGGTGGTTAAGGGTTAGGGTGGTGGTTAAGGGTTAGGGTGGTGGTTAAGGGTTAGGGTGGTGGTTAAGGGTTAGGGTGGTGGTTAGGGTTAGGGTGGTGGTTAAGGGTTAGGGTGGTGGTTAAGGGTTAGGGTGGTGGTTAAGGGTTAGGGTGGTGGTTAAGGGTTAGGGTGGTGGTGGTTAAGGTGGTTAAAAATTAGGGTGGTGGTTAAGGGTTAGGGTGGTGGTTAAGGGTTAGGGTGGTGGTTAAGGGTTAGGGTGGTGGTTAAGGGTAGGGTGGTGGTTAAGGGTTAGGGTGGTGGTTAAGGGTTAGGGTGGTGGTTAAGGGTTAGGGTTAGGGTGGTGGTTAAGGGTTAGGGTGGTGGTTAAGGGTTAGGGTGGTGGTTAAGGGTTAGGGTGGTGGTTAAGGGTTAGGGTGGTGGTTAAGGGTTAGGGTGGTGGTTAAGGGTTAGGGTGGTGGTTAAGGGTTAGGGTGGTGGTTAAGGGTTAGGGTGGTGGTTAAGGGTTAGGGTGGTGGTTAAGGGTTAGGGTGGTGGTTAAGGGTTAGGGTTAGGGTGGTGGTTAAGGGTTAGGGTGGTGGTTAAGGGTTAGGGTGGTGGTTAAGGGTTAGGGTGGTGGTTAAGGGTTAGGGTGGTGGTTAAGGGTTAGGGTGGTGGTTAAGGGTTAGGTGGTGGTTAAGGGTTAGGGTGGTGGTTAAGGGTTAGGGTGGTGGTTAAGGGTTAGGGTGGTGGTTAGGGTGGTTAGGGTTAGGGTGGTTAAGGGTTAGGGTGGTGGTTTAAGGGTTAGGGTGGTGGTTAAGGGCTAGGGTGGTGGTTAAGGGTTAGGGTTAGGGGTGGTTAAGGGTTAGGGTGGTGGTTAAGGGTTAGGGTTAGGGTGGTGGTTAAGGGTTAGGGTGGTGGTTAGGGTTAGGGTGGTGGTTAAGGGTTAGGGTTAGGGTGGTTAAGGGTTAGGGTGGTGGTTAAGGGTTAGGGTGGTGGTTAAGGGCTAGGGTGGTGGTTAAGGGTTAGGGTGGTGGTTAAGGGTTAGGGTTAGGGTGGTTTAAGGGTTAGGGTGGTGGTTAAGGGTTAGGGTGGTGGTTAAGGGTTAGGGTGGTGGTTAAGGGTTAGGGTGGTGGTTAAGGGTTAGGGTGGTGGTTAAGGGTTAGGGTGGTGGTTAAGGGTTAGGGTGGTGGTTAAGGGTTAGGGTGTGGTTAAGGGTTAGGGTGGTGGTTAAGGGTTAGGGTGGTGGTTAAGGGTGGTGGTTAAGGGTTAGGGTGGTGGTTAAGGGTTAGGGTGGTGGTTAAGGGTTAGGGTGGTGGTTAAGGGTTAGGGTGGTGGTTAGGGTTAGGGTGGTGGGTTAGGGTGGTGGTTAAGGTTAGGGTGGTGGTTAAGGGTTAGGGTGGTGGTTAAGGGTTAGGG
This sequence comes from Oncorhynchus tshawytscha, assembly GCF_018296145.1. Taxonomy (NCBI): domain Eukaryota; kingdom Metazoa; phylum Chordata; class Actinopteri; order Salmoniformes; family Salmonidae; genus Oncorhynchus; species Oncorhynchus tshawytscha. The sequence goes on along the minus strand of NC_056458.1, from coordinate 46,544,388 downwards.
TGGTGGTTAAGGGTTAGGGTGGTGGTTAAGGGTTAGGGTGGTGGTTAAGGGTTAGGGTGGTGGTTAAGGGTTAGGGTGGTGGTTAAGGGTTAGGGTGGTGGTTAAGGGTTAGGGTGGTGGTTAAGGGTTAGGGTGGTGGTTAAGGTTAGGGTGGTGGTTAAGGGTTAGGGTGGTGGTTAAGGGTTAGGGTGGTGGTTAAGGGTTAGGGTGGTGGTTAAGGGTTAGGTGTGGTTAAGTTAAGGGTTAGGGTGGTGGTTAAGGGTTAGGGTTAGGTTGGTGGTTAAGGGCCAGGGTGGTGGTTAAGGGCTAGGGTGGTGGTTAAGGGTTAGGGTTAAGGGTTAGGGTGGTGGTTAAGGGTTAGGGTTAGGGTGGTGGTTAAGGGTTAGGGTGGTGATTAAGGGTTAGGGTGGTGGTTAAGGGTTAGGGTTGGTTAGGGTTAGGGTTAAGGGTTAGGGTGGTGGTTAGGGTTAGGGTTAGGGTGGTGGTTAAGGGTTAGGGTGGTGATTAAGGGTTAGGGTGGTGGTTAAGGGTTAGGGTTAGGGTGGTTAAGGGTTAGGGTGGTGGTTAAGGGTTAGGGTTGTGGTTAAGGGTTAGGGTGGTGGTTAAGGTTTAGGGTGGTGGTTAATGGTTAGGGTGGTGGTTAAGGGTTATGGTGGTTAAGGTTAGGGTTAGGGTTAGGGTGGTGGTTAAGGTTTAGGGTGGTGGTTAATGGTTAGGGTGGTGGTTAGGGTTATGGTGGTGGTTAAGGTTTAGGGTTAGGGTGGTGGTTAAGGGCTAGGGTGGTGGTTAAGGGTTAGGGTGGTGGTGGTTAAGGTTTAGGGTGGTGGTTAAGGGCTAGGGTGGTGGTTAAGGGTTAGGTGGTGGTTAAGGGTTAGGGTGGTGGTTAAGGGTTAGGGTGGTGGTTAAGGGTTAGGGTGGTGGTTAAGGTTAGGGTGGTAGTTAAGGGTTAGGGTGGTGGTTAAGGTTTAGGGTTAGGTGGTTAAGGGCTAGGGTGGTGGTTAAGGGCTAGGGTGGTGGTTAGGGTTAGGTGGTGGCTAAGGGTTAGGGTTAGGGTGGTGGTTAAGGGTTAGGGTGGTGTTTAAGGGTTAGGGTGGTGGTTAAGGGTTAGGGTTAGGGTGGTTAAGGGTTAGGGTGGTGGTTAAGGGTTAGGGTGGTGGTTAAGGGCTAGGGTGGTGGTTAAGGGTTATGGTAGTGGTTAAGGGTTAGGGTGTTTAAGGGTTAGGGTGGTGGTTAAGGGTTAGGGTTGTGGTTAAGGGTTGGGGTGGTGGTTAAGGTTTAGGGTGGTGGTTAAGGGTTAGGGTGGTGGTTAAGGGTTATGGTGGTGGTTAAGGGTTAGGGTTAGGGTGGTGGTTAAGGGTTAGGGTGGTGGTTAAGGGTTAGGGTGGTGGTTAAGGGTTAGGGCTAGGGTGGTGTTTAAGGGTTAGGGTGGTGGTTAAGGGCTAGGGTGGTGGTTAAGGGTTAAGGTGGTGGTTAAGGGTTAGGGTGGTGGTTAAGGGTTAGGGTGGTAGTTAAGGGTTAGGGTGGTGGTTAAGGTTTAGGGTTAGGGTGGTGGTTAAGGTTTAGGGTGGTGGTTAAGGGCTAGGGTGGTGGTTAAGGGTTAGGGTGGTGGTTAAGGGTTAGGGTTAGGGTGGTGGTTAAGGGTTAGGGTGGTGGTTAAGGGTTAGGGTGGTGGTTAAGGGTTAGGGTGGTGGTTAAGGGTTAGGGTGGTGGTTAAGGGTTAGGGTTAGGGTGGTGGTTAAGGGTTAGGGTGGTGGTTAAGGGTTAGGGTTAAGGGTTAGGGTTAGGGTGGTGGTTAAGGTGGTTAAATTGCAGGAATGTTTGGACAGTGGTTGGAATGTGACTCGGTATACATTGGAAATGGTTATGGCTAGGGTGAGAAAAGCAACTTAATTTTTACCATACTCACGGTGAGTATGTCGCGGCTTATGCAGCAGTTCCTCAATTTGGCCTGTCTGTTGACAAGGTATTGAATTCAGCTTGTAAAGAGAGTCGATCCCTGTAGACATTTAGGGATGGTGAGGTAGCGTAAGTACTGTCTAACTGTAAAATAAGTTTTGTCAGTTCAGAGAGTCTCTTTTATCAAACGTTTTTTTTCAAAACTAGTGTATCAAATGATTTGACCAATTCATGTAGGCCTTAAATGTCTCCCACAGAACAGATGCTGAAACGTCAGAGGTGTCGTTAGTTGCTATAAAAAAACATCAATCTGAGCAGTCAGAATGTTGTCAAAAGAGTCCCACCACCAACTGATAGCTCTAAAGTCAGAAGGGGCGTGATCAGATATGACAAGGAAATGCTATGAGCATGCAGAGGAAAGAAGTCTTGTCCAAGAAGAAGAAGTAATCAATGCGGGGTATAAATGTGATGGACACAGAATAAAAATGTATATTTCCTCCTAGTTGGATTGAAAAAACGCCAGAGGTCTGTAACGGTAAAGTCTTCAAGAAAAGTTTGGATACCCTTAGCAGACTTAGAAGGTGTGCTAATTTTGTTGGAGGAACAATCCAAAGTGGGGCGGCAGGGTAGCCTAGTGGTTAGAGCGTTGGACTAGTAACCGGAAGGTTTGCAAGTTCAAACCCCCGAGCTGACAAGGTACAAATCTGTTGTTCTGCCCCTGAACAGGCAGTTAACCCACTGTTCCTAGGCTGTCATTAAAAATAAGCATTTGTTCTTAACTGACTTGCCTAAATAAATAAACAGATTTTAAAGGATTAAACCAGCAATTAAAATCACCTGCCAAGATGAATAAGTGTGTGAGGTCATATCTGGAAGTGAAGACAGAACAATTTTGTCATCCTAATTTGCCGCATAGACATTGGCAAGGATCAATGGAGTATTATAGATTCTGCCAGTGACAATAATATATCTGCCATTGGCCATCTATCTATAATCAATAATCATCTATAATCATGGGGAGAAACAAAGGGCACCGATATCTGTATCGGAATTGCTGCTCCCTCTTGATTTATTTTTGAAAAGTCGAGTGATAAAGTGCTTAAGGAAAAGGAGGAAATTAGTGTATCGTTTTAAATGGTTAAGGAATAGGAGGAAATTAGTGTATCGTTTTAAATGGTTAAGGAATAGGAGGAAATTAGTGTATCGTTTTAAATGGTTAAGGAATAGGAGGAAATTAGTGTATCGTTTTAAATGTCAGAAGACTGAACCTGACATATGAGAAAAAAATAATAACAAAAAAAACTGTTGAACTTCCTGCTGAACTTCCTGCTGAACTTCCTGTTGAACTTCCTGCTGAACTTCCTGTTGAACTTCCTGCTGAACTTCCTGCTGAACTTCCTGTTGAACTTCCTGCTGAACTTCCTGCTGAACTTCCTGCTGAAGCGTCGTCCCAAACAAGACTTGTGCACCCCCCTCTAGTATACAAGCTCCTACATACTCTCCAGGAAACATACTAGATCCAGCAGTCAGACTAAACTCTTACCAAGTGGAGAGTTGTGACAATTATATTACAAAAGATAAATATATATATGCCAAGGATGTCTCAAGTTTTGAGGAAGCGTGCTATTGGCATGATGACTGCAGGAATGTCCACCAGAGTTGTTGCCAGATAATTGAATGGTTATTTCTCTACCATAAGCCACCTCCAACATTGTTTTAGAGAATTAGAGAATTTAGAGAATGGCACTACGTACAACTGGCCTCACAAACACAGACCACGTGTAATCACATCAGCCCAGGACCTCCACATCCGGCTTCTTCACCTACAGTGATCGTCTGAGACCAGCCACTTGGACAGCTGAGGAAACTGAGGAGTATTTCTGTCTGTAAGGAAGCCCCTTTGTGGGGAAAAATAATTCTGATTGGCTGCACCCCTGCCCAGTCATGTGAAATCCATAGATTAGGGCATAATTTATTTGTTTCACCTACTATATATACATATATTAAAGGAACTCATTCCAGCGAAATTGGGTATTACATCATCAGTTACATCATCAGGTCCTCTTGTCATGTCAGTCATTAAAGACCTTAATAAAGAGATATTTAAAGTAGCCCACGTCAGCTAATGTTTTTAGCCTATAGATGTTGTTGTCATTTTTGTCACTCAGATATCACATGAATATACATTAGAGATGGAAGGTTTTATAGAACTGCACAAAAATTTGCTTGAAAACTGCAACATTTTCCTTGCACCACATGACAAAATGTGTAAATTGCAGAGAATTCGCTTAATACCTGCAAAATCATATTTACAAGCAGGAGAGGTGTTTCCTGTTTATGTCATGAGCAGTGCTTGTGTAGAAATAGACGCGGCACGTGCTGGAGTGGCACGGGATGTCCTCCTACGCTGGCGAGTGAAACAGTTTGGGAACCTCTGAGTTAGATCACTCCGGCGACATCACAGTAAGCACATCTCAACAGCCTGTGCATGAAGTTATGGTTAAAAAATAAACACTTTCTCTCTCCTCTTCTACCCCTCCCGTCTGACTGAAGACATTTTCAGATGATGGAGTAAATAAGTTTTGGGGTTTTGATTGACAGGTCGTTTGATGAGTCCACCACCTCCAGTGAGGTGTTCATTAAGCTTCTCGGCTGCATCCCAAATAGCAACCTATTGTCAGTATAGTGCACTACTATGGGCCCTGATCAAAAGTTATGCACAGTATAGGGAATAATAGGCCATTTGGGACGCTTGTCATTCAGTCACCTTGATGGAATACTGTGGCACTTATTAGATGGAGGGATTGAATTAAATATCAGATGAAAGAGAGAAGAAGAGAGAAGAAGAGAGAAGAAGAGAGAAGAAGAGAGAAGAAAACCCTGATAGAGGTGCAGTAAATGTGTGGGCGGACGGAAAATCTTCAAAGTACTCCTCTCCTCTCCTCCTCTCCTCCTCCTCTCCTACACCTCTCCTCTCCTCTGCCCTCCTCTCCTCTCCTCCTGCTCTCCTATCATCTCCTCTCCTACACCTCTCCTCTCCTCTCCTCTCCCCTCCTCTCCTCTCCTCTCCTCTCCTCTCCTCTCCTCTCCTCTCCTCTCCTCTCCTCTCCTCTCCTCTCCTCTCCTCTCCTCTCCTCTCCTCCTGCTCTCCTCCTGCTCTCCTCTGCCCTCCTCTCCTCTCCCTCCTGCTCTCCTATCATCTCCTCTCCTGCACCTCTCCTCTCCTCTCCTCCTGCTCTCCTCCTGCTCTCCTCTGCCCTCCTCCTCCTCTCTTCCACTCCTCTCCTCCTCATCAAGATCGTTTGTCTTTGTACACCTAAGAGAGACAATGCCGCAAGAGAGAGAGAGAGAAATGGAGCTCGGGGAATTGAGAGAGAGGAGAGATAAGGAGATAGGGAGGGAGGGAGAGAGAGAGGAGAGATAAGGAGAGAGGGAGGGAGAGAGAGAGGAGAGATAAGGAGAGAGGGAGGGAGAGAGAGAGGAGAGGAGAGATAAGGAGAGAGGGAGGGAGAGAGGAGGTATCACTCTCATTCCCCCCTCTGTTGTTGTGGAAGTGTGAGTGTTGAATAATGCATGTCTGGGCGATGAATAATTAATAGGTGAGTGGGATTAAAGGGATGTATGCTAATTAGTGTGTGTGTGGCGTGTGTTCATGCGCACGCAAGTGGGGCTTCCCCAGCTGTCTCTTCTCACCTGCCACTTCCAACTAAAGACCCCACCAACAGAGGAGAAGGAGAAGAGATGCAACTCTCAAAATGATCCACAGTCAATATCCAGCCTCCCTTGGGGGGGGACGGCGGCACGGTAACTGTAATCTGATTATGTTAGTTGACTCTGAGCTGCAAACTGAAAACAAAACAACACCTGTCTGGGTGTGCAGTGGATTTTACTGACTCTTCCTCTGGTTTCTGTGCTTCCGTTTGTCTGTCGGTGAGAGTTTTTGTGCCTCCAAACCCAGTGGGATGACATGATCCCCTGTGTGGGTAAATGAAGTGGAAAGCCAAGGAGGATCCACGTTCATTCTTCAGTGGTGAATAATGCATTTGGCCAGCAAGCTACACTACCCACATGACAAAAATATTAGTTTACTATAGATTACTACAGTGCTTACTATATAATTATGTAGTAAACTAGCATACTATAGAATCTATTGATCTATCGATCTATTGACCGACCTAACTAACTAACTAAATAACTAACTAACTACCAGCCTAACTAACTACCTACCTACCTACCTAACTAACTACATACCTACCTAAATAACTACCTACCTACCTACCTACCTACCTACCTAACTAACTAACTAACTAGCTAACTATATACCTACCGAACTAACTTCTATGCCCATGTTGTTGTCATGTTGTGTTGCTACCATGCTGTGTTGTCATGTTGTGTTGCTACCATGCTGTGTTGTCATGTTGTGCTGCTACCATGTTGTTGTCATGTTGTGTTGCTACCATGCTGTGTTGTCATGTGTTGCTGCCATGTTATGTTGTTGTCTTAGGTCTCTCTTTATGTAGTGTGGTGTTGCCTCTCTTGTCATGATGTGTGTTTTGTCCTATATTTTTATTTTATTTTTAATCCCAGGCCCCTGTCTCCGCAAAAGGCCTTTTGCCTTTTGGTAGGCCGTCATTGTAAATAAGAATTTGTTCTTAACTGACTTGCCTAGTTAAATAAAGATTCAATAAAATAAATATGTAATAGATAATAAAACAAAAACACAATAGTAAATACTACAGTAATTTCCCCCATAACACTACAGTGAATACATATTGTATTTGCACGGAGTATACTACAGTATAGTTACCAACGTAATTAGAACAGCAAAATCATTGTGTGTGTCATACCTGTGGTATACGGGTTGAAAATCATAACTCAGCAAAATCATTGAAATTGTTGCATGTTGAGTTTATATATATTTTCAGTATAATTAAGCAATAAGTCCCGAGGGGTGTGGTATATGGCTAATATACCACGGCTAAGGGCTGTAGTATTTATACCATAGTATATACTGTAGTATTTGTACCATACTAAACCACAGTATTTTTACCATAGTACTCCCAGAATGGTGGGTGTAGCTGTCCAGTCCTCCAGTACCCCCAACTCCAGTTCTCCAGTACCCCCAACAGCACAACTCCTGTCCTCCAGTACCCCCAACTCCAGTTCTCCAGTACCCCCAACTCCAGTCCTCCAGTACCCCCAACTCCAGTTCTCCAGTACCCCCAACAGCACAACTCCTGTCCTCCAATACCCCCAACAGCACAACTCTAGTCCTCCAGTACCCCCAACAGCACAACTCCTGTCCTCCAGTACCCCCAACTCTAGTCCTCCAGTACCCCCAACAGCACAACTCCTGTCCTCCAGTACCCCCAACTCCAGTTCTCCAGTACCTTCCAACAGAACACATTTTCGCTGTAGTCCTGGACAAACGCACTTCATTCAACTCATTGAGGGCTTGATGATTAGTTGACAAGTTGAATCAGGTGTGCTTGTCCAGGGTTACAATGAAAATGTGTACTGGAGTGACCAGGGATGGGATGTTGGGGTTACTGGAGGACCAGGGTTGGGTTGTTAGGGGTACTGGAGGACCAGAGTTGGGAAACACTGCCATAGTATACTATAGTATTTATACCACAGTATACTTAAGCAGTAAGGGTGTGGTATATGGCCAATATACCATGGCCAAGCGCTGTTCTTAAGCACGACGGAACGCAGAGTGCCTGGACACAGCCCTTAGCCATGGTATATTGGCCATATACCACAAACCCCTGAGATGTCTTATTGCTTAAGTATACTGTTAAAATAAATGTTTTCATACCATAGTATACTACAGTATTCATTCCATAGTATACTACAGTATTCATTCCATAGTATACTACAGTAATAATACCATAGTATACTACAGTATTCATACCATAGTATACTACGGTATTCATTCCATAGTATACTACAGTATTCATACCATAATATACTACAGTAATCATACCATAGTATACTACAGTATTCATACCATAGTATACTACAGTATTCATACCATAGTATACTACAGTATTCATTCCATAGTATACTACAGTATTCATACCATAGTATACTACAGTATTCATACCATAGTATACTTCACACCATAGTATACTACAGTATTCATTCCATAGTATACTACAGTATTCATTCCATAGTATACTACAGTATTCATACCATAGTATACATATTCATTCCATAGTATACTAGTATACCATAGTATACTACAGTATTCATTCCATAGTACACTACAGTATTTACAGTGCCTTCAGAAAGTATTCACACTTCTTTTCATTTGCCACATTTTGTTGTGTTACGACCTGAATTTAAAATAGCTTAAATTGAGATTTTGTTACTGTTCTACACACGATACACCATAGTGTCAAAGTGGAATTTGCTTGTAGGAATGTTGGGAAATTAATACAAAATTAAAAGATGAAATGTCTACAGTATTCAACCCCTTTGTTATGGCAAGCCTAAATAGGTCCAGAAGTAAAAATGTGCTTAATAACAAACTGCATAATAAATTGCATGGACTCTTTCCAATAATAGGGGTTAACATGATTTTTGAACGACTACCCCAACACATACAATTATCTGTAAGGTCCCTCAATCGAGTAGTGAATTTTAAGCACAGATTCAAACACAAAGACCAGGGAGGTTTTGCAATGCCTCGCTAAGAAGGGCACCGTTTGGTAGGTGAGTCAAAATAAGAAAAGCAGACGCTGAATATCTCTTTGAGCATGGTGAAATTATTAATTAGGCTTTAGATGGTGTATCAATACACCCAGTCACTACAAAGATACAGGCGTCCTTCTTAACTCAGTTGCCGTAGAGGAAAGAAACTGCTCAGGGATTTCACCATAAGGCTAATGGTGATTTTAAAACTGTTACAGAGTTTAATGGTTGACTCACAGCTGTAATCGCCGCCAAAGGTGCTTCTACAAAGTATTGACTCGGGGGTGTGAATGTCTTATTTCAGTATTTCATTATTAATACATTCTAAAAACATATTTTCACTTTGTCATTATGGGTTTTTGTGTGTAGATGGATGAGGGAAAAAAATCCACTTTGAATTCAGGCTGTAACACAACAAAATGTGGAATAAGTCACAGGGTGTGAATACTTTCTGAAGAGACTGTATATCATAGTATACTACAGTATTTATACAATAGTATATTGTAGTATTTATGCCACAGTATTTATTCCATAGTATACCATGCCATTTATACCATAATATACACCAGTATTTATACCATAGTATATTACAGTATTTATTTCATATTATACTGCAGTATTTATACCATAGTATATTACAGTATTTATTCCATATTATACTGCAGTATTTATACCATATTATACTACAGTATTTATACCATAGTATATTACAGTATTTATTCCATAGTATACAACGGTATTTATACCATAGTATATCGGAGCGTATACCACGGGTATGACAATGTTTTTTTTTTTTGCGTTGGTAATCATTTTAGTGCACCTCGAGTGTATATGTCCAATATACCAGGGCTAAGGGTTGTGTCCAGGTACTCCGCGTTGCATTGTGCGTAAGAGCAGCCCTTAACATGGTATATTGTTCATATACCACATCCCCTCGTGCCTTATTGTTTAATTATACTATAGTATTTATTACATAGTATACTACAAGATTTATTTCATTGTATATTATAGTATTTATTCCATATTATAGTATAGTATTTCTTCCATATTATAGTACAGTATTTATTCCATAGTGTATTTATTCCATAGTATACCACCGTATTTATTCCATAGTATACCACAGTATTTATTCCATAGTGTATTTATTCCATAGTATACTACGGTATTTATTCCATAGTATACTACAGTATTTATTCCATAGTGTATTTATTCCATAGTATACTACAGTATTTATTCCATAGTGTATTTATTCCATAGTATACTAAGGTATTTATTCCATAGTATACTACGGTATTTATTCTATAGTGTATTTATTCCATAGTATACTACAGTATTTATTCCATAGTGTATTTATTCCATAGTATACTACAGTATTTATTCCATAGTATACTACGGAATTTATTCCATAGTGTATTTATTCCATAGTATACTACGGTATTTATTCCATAGTATACTACGGTATTTATTCCATAGTGTATTTATTCCATAGTATACTACAGTATTTATTCCATAGTGTATTTATTCCATAGTATACTACTGTATGTATTCCATAGTATACTACAGTATTTATTCCATAGTATACTACAGTATTTATTCTATAGTATGCTATGGTATTTATTCCATTGTACACTACAGTATTTATTCCATAGTATACCACAGTATTTATTCCATATTATACTGCAGTATTTATTCATGTGGGTACAGAGATAGATGGGGTTCCAGGAATGAGGGGTGGGGAGAGAAGGAGAGAACCAGTTACAGTGCAACTGGGGTTTATCTCACAATGTGTGTGTGTGTTTGTGTGTGTTTGTGTGTGTGTTCTTTTAAACCACCCCACAACACCCACTACTATGCCCAAAGCATCTAAATATACACCTCACATGTACACAAATACAGCACACACTCCCAGGCAAGACAAAAGACTAAGCTTGCAATATTTTTTACTTATTAAAGCACAGTGGGAGGGATGTGGAGGATTCAATTCACTGTTAACATGAAGCTTCAAGCTTGGATAAAGCACTAGGGAGCAGTACAACAGAAAGACTCAAGGAAAATCACATTACAGTATGTTATGTACAGTCTGCAGGACCGGCCCTAGCCTTTTAAGGGCCCTAAGATACATTTTGTTCGGGGGCCCCACCCCATTTCACGGGTAAAACATTTTAATGACACCCCTCTTGTGTCAGGACCCGGTTACAAACTCGGGTCTCCGGTGTGAGAAACAGTCACTTAACTGAGCCACTAATAGTCGGCAGAAGCCAGAAGATGAGGCAGATACAGCAGTGCTGGAAACGGTGTTTTAATAACGTAAAAAGGAAAGTTCAGGCAAAAATATAAATCCACAACGTCAAAAGTAATTCCAAGAGAACAAAGGTAATCCTCCAAGTCAAAAAGGTAAATCCACAGGGTGGTAGGTACAGCAGAAAAAAGCCTGAAAAGATAATCAAAAATAAATAAACGAGAACAAAAACAGAGTACCACAAGAGAGTCCAACTGGAGCAACACATGTTCACAGCATCACTGGGGCTGGGTGCTAACATACAAACACAGAGCAAAGAACTGAGGAAAACTAAGGGTTTAAATATATTCAATGGAAACGAGGCACAGGTGCAAATAATAACTGGAAACAAGGGAAAACAAAAGGGTCAAAAAGCACAATGTGGGCATCTAGTGACCAAAACAACCCTGGCCAAATCCTGACATCTTGACGCTGAAGTTTTAGAGTGAATTTGAATTTACATTACAGAATCACGCCGTACTGGATGGAGCCGATTTGTATGCTCCGACCCAACTTTGCTATTTTTTACTTTGTAGTTCATTTTTACTTTATTTTACACTAAATGTATCCGCTATTTCTTACAACCGACATTAACTTTTGAACATCAGAACAGCAGTTACTTATGTCACGTACCTCGCCGAAGATGGTGCCTCTTCCTGTTCGGGCTGTGCTCGGCGGTCGTCGTCGCCGGCCTATTAGCTGCCATCGATTCCCTTTCCGTTTGTTTTTGGTTATTGGGTAATTGGGTACACCTGTTTTGTATTAGGGTTTGTTTGTAGGTTATTTAAGGGCACTAGGCCCGCTGGGTATTTGTGCGGGCTTGTTTCTTGTTACTCTGTGTTGGATGGTGTTATTTGTTTGTGTCTTTATTCTCCGGACTATTTTTGTCCTGTTGTTTGGACTGGCAACTTGTATACTACGCCCTGTGTGTTGGCGTGACCGTTTTGTTTGGCTGGTGAATAAATTTGACAAACGACTGAACCCTGCTCTCTGCGCCTGATTCCACCCACCACTCCTAGTTTACCGTAACAACTTACCCTAATTCAGGCTTGAACTTCGACTTGTCTGCCCTGGGCACTCTTTAATTCCGACCCAATTTCTTGGGCTACCCAAGAGGAAATGCAGGCGTTACAGAGGGAAGGGGGGGGGGGATCCTGGTGAGATTAAGGTGAAGGGAAAACCGGCCAACTCTTCCCTCCATTCTACTGGCCAATGTAGAGTCACTCAATAATAAGATGGATGACTTCCGATCAGAGATTTGCTACCAACGGGACTCTCAAAACTGCAATATTTTTTCGCTTTTCTGAAACACGGCTCTCAGACAAGATACACCACATGGCAGGGAAGTCAAGGGGGGAGGGGTTTGCCTCTATATCAACTCCAACTGGTATTCTAACTCCAGCACGGTGGAAGTGTCGACCCGCTGTTGACCCGTCTTAGAATACCTGATTGTCAAATGCCGACCCTTCTACCTCCCGAGGGAGTTTTCAGCAGTTATCATGACTGTTGTTATACATTTCACCTGAGGACAAGTGAAATAACAAGCTGGTGCTTAACGAACTGCACAAGGCTATTAACAAGCGAGAAAACCTACATCCAGAGGCTGCCTTTCTGATTGTCAGTGATCTGAATTCTGCGTCACTAAGACACGTGATGCCCAACTTCCATCAACATGTCTCCAACGCCACTAGGGGCGATAAAGTCCAAGATCACTGTCATTTTGCCTACAAGCAAGCATACAAGGCCCTCCCTCGTCCACCATTCAGCAAATCAGATCATGACTCCTTACGCCTGCTTCCTGTTTACAAGCAGAAACTCAAACAGGAAGTACCCATGACCCAGGACAGCTATGCTACCACTGATTGAAATATGTTTTGGGACTCCGCAGATAACATTGACGTGCTAACCACCTCTGTCACCGGCTTTATTAGAAAATGTATTGGCGATGTTGTCCCAACGGCGAGGGTTCGCTGCTTCCCCAATCAAAAGCCCTGGATTAACACTGAGGTTGGCTCTAAACTAAAGGATAGGGCTACCATACACAGAGCTATCTCAGACAACCCTGAAGCTACGGCTGAGGACAGAAACTATTACATGAAGTCCCGCTATGACCTCTGCAGTCATCAAACGAGCAAAAGGACAATATAGTAACAAGGTGGAAATGATACTAAACAGGTTCTGACGCCCGCCGTATGTGGCAGGGGCTACAGTCCATTATGGATTATAAAGGAAGACCCAGCCGTGATCTGCCCAACGATGCCTCTCTGCAGATTCAAGTCCTCGATGGACACCCCATCGGCTCAGGCCAGGTGGAGTGCATTCCACACATCCCAAGTCTCCTTTCTGGACCACATTATCTCTACCGCCAGCGTCCAAGTCTCCTTTCTGGGCCACATTATCTCAACCGCCAGCATCCAAGTCTCCTTTCTGGCCCACATTATCTCTACCGCCAGCGTCCAAGTCTCCTTTCTGGGCCACATTATCTCTACCGCCAGCGTCCAAGTCTCCTTTCTGGGCCACATTATCTCTACCGCCAGCGTCCAAGTCTCCTTTCTGGGCCACATTATCTCTACCACCAGCGTCCAAGTCTCCTTTCTGGGCCACATTATCTCAACCGCCAGCGTCCAAGTCTCCTTTCTGGGCCACATTATCTCTACCGCCAGTGTCCAAGTCTCCTTTCTGGACCACATTATCTCTACCGCCAGTGTCCAAGCCTCCTTTCTGGGCCACATTATCTCTACCGCCAGTGTCCAAGTCTCCTTTCTGGACCACATTATCTCTACCGCCAGTGTCCAAGCCTCCTTTCTGGGCCACATTATCTCTACCGCCAGTGTCCAAGCCTCCTTTCTGGGCCACATTATCTCTACCGCCAGCGTCCAAATGGTCCCCGTTCAGGTTAAGGCTGTCCCCAACTGGCCCCTTCCCGCCTCCCTCACACAAGTCCAGCGGTTCATCGGGTCGGTGGCAGCGCCTTTCATGGCCCTAACCCGTCAATCCCAGACCGTTTTTGTTGGACTCCAGTGGTTGACAGAGAGCTCCCATTACCTGGAGTTAACTTCAGTAGCCTTGAGTTTTGTAAAGAAAAATAATATTTGATATTAATATTTATTTCACTTCTTTGAATCATTTGTGGCCTAATATCTGAGTGTTTACCTGAACATGGAACCCACAGGTCCACCACAGGAGGCCCTAGATCAATTAAAACCTATACAAAGCTGCTGTAATGTATTGTACAGTATCAATGGGGTTAAAATGTTGGGTTGACGGTGCAAAACGCACATTTGTCCAGAAATTCGGGTTACATCTTCAAATTGCCTCTGTTTTACATCGTCCCTCAACCTACAGTCAGGTAGCGTCATTCCTACCCAACGCTCGTCCTCAACCTACAGTCAGGTAGCGTCATTCCTACCCAACGCTCGTCCTCAACCAGCAGTCAGGTAGCGTCATTCCTACGCAACGCTCATCCTCAACCTACAGTCAGGCGACATCACTCCTACGCAACGCTTGTCCCTCAACCAGCAGCCAGTGCGGGTGGAATCGCTGCGCTATCTGACCTAAGACAATGCTGGGCCCCTGCATCATTCAGTCAGGTGGGTTGAATCATAGAGATTCAGATACAGTATGGGTTATAATGGGTTATAATGGGTTATAATGACAGTAGTGACCTGTGGTGGTCAGGGTGGAATGGATCTCTCCCTTTGATGAGCAGGAGAAAGGTCAACAAAAGTCGTGAGGACCATGGGTTGATGGGGTGTCCATCCGTTCTCTTCCTCTCTGATCAGACTCTGGTGACCGACTGCATGTCTATGCCTAGTCTCGTGGCAGCCTTAACAATTGAAGATGAGTTTGGTTCTGGGTGCCCCTAACCAAATGCGGTCAGTCAAGGTTCAGATACAGGGATTATGGAGATTATCAGTGAAGGTTCAATTTCAGGGATTATGGAGATTATCAGTGAAGGTTCAGATACAGGGATTATGGAGATTATCAGTGAAAATTCAATTTCAGGGATTATGGAGATTATCAGTGAAGGTTCAGATACAGGGATTATGGAGATTATCAGTGAAGGTTCAAATTCAGGGATTATGGAAGTAATAGCAGAATCATTTTTCACTGTACTTCAAAGGGGATCGTACAAAGAAATCGATATATAGTCAATAGCAAATCACTTGTCGGGTTGCACTGTAGAGATGAAGTAGGAACCGCACAACAAAAGTAAAATAGTCTTTCCTGAATAGGAAAAACTGGGCCCGGGTTATCGGCTCAACGTGGCCAAGAAATACTCCTGATACAATCCTTCTCTATAGTGATGAGAGTGGAGGCGTGTGGTCCATACTGGTGTGGTGTGTACTCTAGAGTCTAGAGAAGACTATAGTGATGAGAGTGGAGGCGTGTGGTCCATACTGGTGTGGTGTGTACTCTAGAGTCTAGAGAGGACTATAGTGATGAGAGTGGAGGCTTGTGGTCCATACTGGTGTGGTGTGTACTCTAGAGTCTAGAGAAGACTATAGTGATGAGAGTGGAGGCGTGTGGTCCATACTGGTGTGGTGTGTACTCTAGAGTCTAGAGAAGACTATAGTGATGAGAGTGGAGGCTTGTGGTCCATTCTGGTGTGGTGTGTACTCTAGAGTCTAGAGAAGACTATAGTGATGAGAGTGGAGGCTTGTGGTCCATACTGGTGTGGTGTGTACTCTAGAGTCTAGAGAAGACTATAGTGATGAGAGTGGAGGCTTGTGGTCCATACTGGTGTGGTGTGTACTCTAGAGTCTAGAGAAGACTATAGTGATGAGAGTGGAGGCTTGTGGTCCATACTGGTGTGGTGTGTACTCTAGAGTCTAGAGAAGACTATAGTGATGAGAGTGGAGGCTTGTGGTCCATACTGGTGTGGTGTGTACTCTAGAGTCTAGAGAAGACTATAGTGATGCGAGTGGAGGCTTGTGGTCCATACTGGTGTGGTGTGTACTCTAGAGTCTAGAGAAGACTATAGTGATGAGAGTGGAGGCTTGTGGTCCATACTGGTGTGGTGTGTACTCTAGAGTCTAGAGAAGACTATAGTGATGAGAGTGGAGGCGTGTGGTCCATACTGGTGTGGTGTGTACTCTAGAGTCTAGAGAAGACTATAGTGATGAGAGTGGAGGCGTGTGGTCCATACTGGTGTGGTGTGTACTCTAGAGTCTAGAGAAGACTATAGTGATGAGAGTGGAGGCTTGTGGTCCATACTGGTGTGGTGTGTACTCTAGAGTCTAGAGAAGACTATAGTGATGAGAGTGGAGGCTTGTGGTCCATACTGGTGTGGTGTGTACTCTAGAGTCTAGAGAAGACTATAGTGATGAGAGTGGAGGCGTGTGGTCCATACTGGTGTGGTGTGTACTCTAGAGTCTAGAGAAGACTATAGTGATGAGAGTGGAGGCTTGTGGTCCATACTGGTGTGGTGTGTACTCTAGAGTCTAGAGAAGACTATAGTGATGAGAGTGGAGGCTTGTGGTCCATACTGGTGTGGTGTGTACTCTAGAGTCTAGAGAAGACTATAGTGATGAGAGTGGAGGCTTGTGGTCCATACTGGTGTGGTGTGTACTCTAGAGTCTAGAGAAGACTATAGTGATGAGAGTGGAGGCTTGTGGTCCATACTGGTGTGGTGTGTACTCTAGAGTCTAGAGAAGACTATAGTGATGAGAGTGGAGGCGTGTGGTCCATACTGGTGTGGTGTGTACTCTAGAGTCTAGAGAAGACTATAGTGATGAGAGTGGAGGCTTGTGGTCCATACTGGTGTGGTGTGTACTCTAGAGTCTAGAGAGGACTATAGTGATGAGAGTGGAGGCTTGTGGTCCATACTGGTGTGGTATGTACTCTAGAGTCTAGAGAGGACTATAGTGATGAGAGTGGAGGCTTGTGGTCCATTCTGGTGTGGTGTGTACTCTAGAAGACAGACACTCAGTTCCCTCTTCAGTTATCACAGCTGGTCCTGTCCCGTTTCATTTTCCTTTCTGCACTCTTTCCAGCTAGCACATTTGGTTCCTTGGAAGTTGTGGGAACGTACATTTTTGGTTTCCACATTGGTTGTGGGAACAAAGCCATATGTTTCCTGACCGATAA